>NC_056729.1:1837978054-1838020554 GCF_019279795.1 Protopterus annectens
GGGTGCCAGTTCATTTTGTAGTTCATGTAGTACACAGCCTGGGATGTCATCTGGTCCCATGGATGCTGTATTCTTAGCTTTGGAGAGTGCTGCTTCTACCTGTGTGGCTGTGATTATTGGAATTTGGCAATCTTTTGGTATTGAGATGGGCCCTTTAGGGGGTGAGAGGGGGGTGAAGTTGGCACTAAATCGATCTACCAGGATATTGGCAATATCCTTGGGATCAATATATTTAATGCCATTCTGTTGTAGCTCAGAGCAGATCTGAGCATTCCTATTTAGATTCTTGAGATAACTATAGAATGCCTTGTGGTTGTCTTTGGAATCTTTGGCAATTTTATTTTTGTAACTAGCTTTTGAGGATTTTATGAGGGATCGCAGTTTCTTACTGAGGCTGGTGAGGGAGTTTTTTGCATCCTGGGATTTTCCTCTTTTCTGCAACAGTTTCTTCCTTCTGTTGTATAGTTTGTTTATAGCAGGGGACCACCAGATTGGCTTCCATTTTTTGGAGAAGATCATCTTGGTTCTATTTGGGATGGCAAGATTCATGCATGAGTGGATGTGCTCGTACAGTGCCTTAGTGTAGGATTCTGCAGTCGAACTTCCAGATCCCGTCTGCATGGGTGTTGTGAAGTTTGTCACTTCTGACTTCAGTAGTATGAAGATGGCTTTGGAGAAGTTTTTTTAAGGAGGTTTCCTTACTGGGGGTGGGGGTGGGATGTGGATGTCAAGGGTGATTTGCTTATGGTCAGACCTGACGAATGAGGGGGTGACCACTGGTGTGGAGCATCTGTCTCCCATGTTGGTAATGACCAGGTCTAGGATATTGGAGCCCCTGGTGGGACAATGGATTAGTTGATCCAGGGTGTTGGAATTTATAAATTCCAAGAACCGTTGGGAAAAGGAGTTGGTACCTGAGTAGTTTTCCCAATTAATGGCAGGGTAGTTGAAATCACCCAGTATTAGGGTGTTTGGTTGTATCTTAATATTTTCCAGTATGTTTAGGAAGGTGTAGTGAGAATCTTGGGGTATGGTGGGGGATCTGTAGCAAGCTACAATTTGGATTGCAGTCTTACCTAGTGTTAGTTGCACCTGGAGAATTTCAGATGCATTGTATTGGGCAACTAGCCTGGAGGTGTGAATATCCTTGGTGAATATGGACACTCCTCCACCTTTAGTGTTTCGGTCTTGGTTTTGTGGCTGACAAGTGTGGTAAGAATTGTAGCCTGGTATTGCAGGGGTGCTCTCTGGAGCCTTGAACCAGGTCTCAGTCACTGCACAGATAGTTTGCAGCCAAGTTCATTGTAATAAGAGCAAATGAAACAGAAATACTATAAAAACTTTTGCATGAAACAAGCTCTCGTTTTTTCACACTCACATTACTTTATTAATCACTTTCTTAGGTCACTACATCTCAGAAAACGAATAATCACTGATAGGCAGTGTAAAGCTGTCTTCACACTTTCTCTGAGAGACAGAAACACTAGACCACCCAGCACCGTGATCTTGGTTATGTTTGAAGCAGTTAACAGTGATGCAAGCAGCTGACCAAGTGACTATGTGCATTCAGCTGTAATATGAACGTAAATGAGCTGCGCATATGACTGTCAGTCCAGAGTATGTAATACATCATTCACAAGAGGCTAGATGCAGGCCTATCCCAACAGCTGATGATAGGTGCGAAAGGCATATGGCATAGTGTCGGTAAACTGAATGTTATTTGTCTGCTGGTATGCAGTACAGTACCCGAAGCATATGATGAACAGTAAATAATACAGAAATGGGGAAGAATATTCTGGAAATGTAAGAGAAGTTCTTAGCTAAATCATTACTTTCCTTTTAAAATTGCATAAGTTCCATAATGTGACTTCTTCCTTATTATAAAGAATAGACAGAGGATGCTAGAAAGCTAAGCTGCAGTATCTTGGAACACGAGACATTTTATTCTGCAACCTATGATGTACGCAGGTTGCTGACTCACACAAGCATTTACCTCAGCATGTCTCACGCTCTCAGTAATGCTGTGGAAATGGGTGAGAAAAAACATATTTTTACATTTTCCTTACTTAACAATTAAATAAAAACACTCCAGCTATATTTATCTCAATTTTCTCAGGTCTGAAAGTGAAACTTAACAGAAACAGCAATTTGTCCACAGCTGACAACGTTTGAGCAAAAAGTGACATGTACGGGGAAGATGTATACGCTCACTTGGTTTGCTATCAAACTCACCATATAAGAAATGCTAGGCTGGTGTCTGTTTGAACCACAACACTCAATGAGGGACATTTTTGTGTGTGTGTGTGTGTGTGTGTGTGTGTGTGTGTGTGTGTGTGTGTGTGTGTGTGTGTGTGTGTGTGTGTGTACATGTGTGTGTGTGTTTGTAAGATCCAGGACTAACACTAGTGCTGCAACATCGGATGACTATGAAAAAATAAAAATTAGCAAAGCTTGGAGAAGCTTGAACATTTTATTGGGCCCACAAACCCTTGTTTACAAACACATATCTGTACACGTAGATCTGCACGTGCTCAAATCCCTGCTTAATTCTTGTACATTTGTATGCTGCATTCATTGCCCAAACTGACAAGACAATGCACTGCCAGTGACGAACACTGTGGTTGTATTTGTATTGGAAAAGCAGAACGAAAACTACAACTCAGTGAGTGTCGTCCGGTTGTTGTGTATATGGAGACATACAATAATAAGTAAAAATCCCAAAAGAAATACAAAGCTACAGGTACAATTACCTGTAAGCAGAAGTAAGCTTCTCATCTTCTGTATCTTTCCATTTTTTTTCTTATGTACTAATGTAGCACCATAAATTACAACTAATCGGTAGGCTACTTAAAAACATTACTGTATAACAAGCTCTGTAATACACCTGGGACAGCAAAACACAGGGAGCAGTCAATAGCCAGTATGGTATTCAGGCTAGAAATCTTCACTCTGTTCTTTAAAACACCAGTGTCCATCACTGCGTAACACCTTTGCCTATAATTTCAAATCGCCATAGAACTTATGTGAAGGGAAGTACCAATATATCGTAAGAAGACACATTAACATACACAAATATAATATGTGTGTGTGTGTGTGTGTGTGTGTGTGTGTGTGTGTGTGTGTGTGTGTGTGTGTGTATATATATATATATATATACACACACACACACACACACACACACACACACACACACACATATATATATAATTTTTGTTTGGTATATAAGGAATTTTCCATCTGAAAAATAAGCCGACACTCATTCAACATTTGCAACTCAAACATCACTAAACTCAAAGAAAAACAAATCAAAAAAGGAAATGTGAAGCACATTTTAGCAATATGTCAGAAAAAGCCTTATCTTTTACAGCACCACAAGCCCAAATTTGTTGAGCAGTGGTGCTGTTAGGGGAAAGAGTTTTTCATAATGTAATGTGCAGGGCTGTGTATGAACGGCAGAGGCAAGGGGTGTGTTAGGGTTACGCTGAAGTGCTTTGAGTACCACAATGTGTTCTATAAGCATTATCAAATGACATCAGTTTACAAGCACTATCTACTAAATGGATGTTTATAGAGAGTGCAGGCTTCCTGTGACTGCATTTAGAGTAAGAATGTAGTAACCTCTGTACTGCATTAGATGCAGAGGTGTCTCATATTTCTATTTCCATACTTGAAACCCCTGACATCATGTGCCACAGGATGTACATCTTAACATACCTGAATAGATGTCACTAACAACAAATAAAACAAAAAATGTGGTTTCTGCGCCTAAAACTGTATAGTATGATTATAGGGTAAAGAGGTACTTCTCAGCACAATAATGTTCCTGTGAGGGTACCCATGAAAAGCTGCTCTTTCATAGTGGTACCTGACCAGGCACAGCACTGCTGTTCTCACCAGTAAAGGGAAGAAACATTGAAGAAGTGCAATAAAAGTCACTCGCTGCTGTTCTTGGGTTCATAGCATATTACTAGGTTAACGGCTTAAGTGCCCTTAAAAGCCTTGCCAATATAACCCAATTTTACACAAAATATGGTCCCTAAGGGCAATAGAATGGCATGAGTTTGCACCTATGCCTTGAGTATGTTACAGATTGTCCCTGTGCATAAGGGACATAGCCTCTACCCCAAGAGTAAATTTGTGATTTCCCATCCATTGATCCAAACTTTATTTGAAGAGGGCCAGGGAAGGGCTCTGCTTAATGTGAATAGGAAGCCTATTCCAAAGAAGGGCAATCTCTGAGACACATATCTGTCTCTCCAGCATCTTTTCTTTGAATTGTTAAGTTTAGATCCCTAGATCTGTTGACCCTCGTGCTGTTTGACTTGTGGACGTGTAACAGTACCATCAGGGCTGGATTTGTGAGTGCCCTGTAGGTCAGGCGTAGGTTACTCCTTAATAGTTGGTAGGAGACAGAGTAAAGGGATAGGGCATTTAGTCTATCCACATAGGACAGTTTGTTTACACCCCATATCTTCTTTGTGAGGAGCCTCTGAGGTTGCTCCAGCTTCTGTTGTAAATGCCTAGTCAAGTACATGACAAATGGCGCACTGTACTCGATTATCTAATCAGGGTCGAATACAGCAGGACTATTATTTCCTTGGATCTGGATACCATATCTTTACTTATAGGTTGCACCACATAAAAAGACTTCCTTAACACATGGACACATGGCAGTCAAAGTTCGGGCTACTATCTATCGGTCTGCCTGGATCTCTCACATGTGAGTCTACTCTTAGGGATGTGCTATTGATATTGCAATTTTTGGGGGATTTGAAATCCCAAAGGGTATGATAATGCATTTTATCGCATTTAGTTTTAGGCCATGGTTTTGGCACCAATCATTTATCTGAGCTAGACCCTCCTGAAGGACATCTACATCACTGGGGGATTCAGTGATTGTCCCCAGCTTGTAGTCATCTGCACACTTTGTCATCCAGAGGCCTTCCACATTAGCCTTGACATCAGAGAAGTATATTCCAAACAGGAGTAGTCCCAGCACTGAGCCCTGTGGCACACCACTAGTACCTGACCTGTTGCTTGAGCTGGATTCACCCACTTTAACCACAGGTCCTGCCGATGAGCCAACTGGCTATTCATCTGGCGATGTATTGATTTTTGCCCAGCTTTGTGAGTTTATTTATAATACCTGAGTGGGGAATTGTGTCAAATGTCTTGGCCGGGTTAAGGTAAGTGGTATGTACCATTTTAACCTCATCCATGGCCTTAGTGCCTTTCTCACAGAAATCCATCAGATTCAGTAGGCATGGCCTGCCCTTGACAAAGCCAAATGTTGTTATGTCCAGTGTTGTGAGGTTTTCTTAGCCATGGCTTTCCAGGTCCATGATTATTCTTCTCATGGCCGTACATGTAAGGCGACTCAAACTCATGAGTCTGTAACTTTACAGGTTAATAGATGGTCCCCCTTTATACAGAGGGATGACTGTTGCTGTCCTCCACTCTATCGGGCCAAAACCAGTCCAGAAGGCGTGGTTAAATTCAGATCCTAATCAGACTGATAAATCTTGATGTAAGCTGCTTAAGAGCCACCCTGGTATATAATCATAGGAAGTTACTAGGCTATTGTCCTTGAGGCCCTTATAAGCCTAGCTAAGAGTTTAGCCCATGTTTAGACAAATCAGCACCGAATGCCCCTGTCCAGCAGGGACACAGGTGGAATCCCAGGGATGTATTTTCTATTTCCCATCCAGTTATCCAGATTGCGCTTAAAAAGGAGTAATGAGATACTCTGCTTGATGTGGAGAGGGAGTCTATTCCACAGATGTGGGAGTCTCTGGCACACAAGTCTGTCCTGCCAGCAAGTCCTAGTGATGTCACAGACCAGGTTAAGGCTGTGTGTGTGGGTTACTCGAGTGGAGCTTGACTTGCGGATATGCAGCTGTCCCATCAATGTGGGGTCCGAGATCGTCTTGTATGCCAGACAGAGGTCACTTCTGAGGAGTCTGTATGAAACAGAGTAGAGGGATAGGGCTTTTAGCCTATATGTGTATGGTAGATTTTTGAGGCCCTGGATTCTCCTGGTGAGGAACCTTTGTGGTCTCTCCAGCTGCTGCATGTGTTTTGTGAGGTACATACCAAATGGGGTGTTGTACTCAATAATGGGCCTTATAAGGGAAGAATACAAGAAGTTATGACTTCCTTGTCCCTGGATGAGATACCCTTACTTATAGGTGGGCCATGCAGAAGTCTTTCCGTACAATGGAAGCAACATGGTGGTCAAACATCAGGCTGCTATCAATCTGGGTGTCCAAATCCCTCACGACTGACTGTGTGCTTAAAACTTTGTTATTAATGTGATAATTTGTGAGGCATCTCTCTCCCCAAAGGGGAGACAAGTGACAAGTGGAGTACCTCAGGGTTCAGTCCTGGGACCACTCTTGTTTGGCATCTACTTCTCTGAAGTACAGGCCAACACGAAGGGACTCTGGCTAACAAAGTTCACAGATGACTGCAAACTGGGAGCCATTATTGAATCCCCAAATGATATGGATATTCTACAAAAGGGCCTTATAGAAACAGATGCCTGGTGCAAGAGCCATGGGCTCAAGCTTAATGCCAAGAAATGTAAAGTTATCCCCTTTGGAAAAAAGCATGTACCCATGAATTACCACATAGGTGGCAGGACACTAAACATTGAAAGTGTGATGAGACACTTAGGGATAGGGACACAGGTGGACAGTGGTCTCACTTTCGATAACCACATCACCACAACAGTCAGGAAATCCTTCTTTGTGGCACACCTCATCACTAAGGGCTTTTCCTCCAGAAAAAAGGAGGTCATTGTCCCACTGTACTCATCCCTCATTAGACCCATTATAGAGTATAACGCCCCATTTGGTATGTACCTCACAAGACATCTGCAACAACTGGAAAGGCCACAGAAATACTTCACTAAAAGAATCACAGGCCTAAAGCAGATGCTATATGCTGACCATATAAAAAAACTCCAGCTATACTCTGTGGCATATCGTCTACTCAGAGGCGATCTCTGCTTAACATACAAGGCCATGTCAAACCCTGAGCTGTTGGACATGCTACACTTAAAGAAATCCCAATCCCTCAGAGCCACACGCTCCAGGGATCTAAACCTTGTCATCACAATGAACAAAACATGCTGGAGGGATAGGTTCCTGACCCAGTGACTCCCCATACTCTGGAATAGACTGCCCATACATGTCAAGCAGGGTGCCCCCTTGGCCCTCTTCAAAAGGAGCCTTGATGATTGGATGGGAGATAGGAAATTCACCCCGGGGATCATGTCAGTCGCCCTGCTAGACAGGGGTCCAGGGAAGTAAATATTGTGGGAAGAAATAGCCAGGGAAATGTTATGGCTAGGCTTGTTCATAGGTTCATAGGAGAGCATTGCATCCCCTAGTGAAATAAAAGTAAAACTAGTCCCCAGCTAATACCAAAAATTTTAAGAATTTCTCTGAGGTAAATCACCCCTTATTAAGGGATGGCTAGGCTTGCTCATAGCCCTACACGCCCTAGGGCCAATAGCCTAGTACCAACCTATGTACCTATGAACCTATGATGCATTTTTTTGTATTTAGCTTGAGGCCATGTTGCTGGCACCAGTCATTTGTTTGGGTGAGACCCTCTTGGAGGATGTTCATGTCACTAGAGGAATTAATGACAGCTCCCAACTTGCACTCATCTGCAAACTTGGTGAGCCATAGCCAACTGGTTTTGGCCTGTACCTCTGAAAAGTATATCCCAAATAACAGAGGCCCCAAGACTGAACCCTGGGATACGCTACTTAATAAGGGTCTACTGCTTGAGGTGGCTTCCCCTATTTTGACTAGGTGGGAAAAAATACACATCCCTGGCAAGCCTTAAACCCAGGAGCCTGTGCACTCCAGTCACAGCAGCTACCACTACACCACATGAGCTGTCCCACTGAAGCCTTGTTTTCAGTTTTAGAGAGTGCAATGGCAACCTGTTCTTTGGTGATAATTGGTGGTGGAGTAGTGGACTGTATTTCTTCAGGAGAGAACTGGGGGTGATGGGGATGTGAAATTTTAGATGACTTTGTCTGCCATCAGATTTGCTATTTCATATGGCTGAATAAAGTGATGCCACTAATTCCTCACATTGCTGGATGTTGCCCTTGAGACTGTGGACATAACTGAAAAAATGCTTTCTGGTTATCCTTAGCTTTGGAGGCTATTTGTACCTCAAAGTCTGCTTTCAGAGACTCGCCTCGTGCCCTGGTTCACTTGCTTAGACTAACGAGGGATATTTTGCTCTGCTGTGCACATGTCCTCTTACTTCCCAACAGGAAATTCTTCCTTTTCTTGTACAACCTATTAATACCAGGGGTGCACCAGGGGTCCACCAGGGTGCCTTGCTTTTGCGATTTTATCTGGATTTATTTAGGTCTGTTACTGTTGTTTCTGTGAAGTTGTTTATATAGTTATGCAGAGCTTTGTGTATGACTCTGCATAGGTTTCTGTGTTTTCAGGATTTGGGGAAGTTTGGAAGCTAGTTATACCATCCCTTAATAAGGGGTGATTTACCTCAGAGAAATTCTTAAAATTTTTGGTATTAGCTGGGGACTAGTTTTACTTTTATTTCAAAGGATACCACTTTGTTATCTGATCTTACCAGTGAGGACATCACACTAGGGGATGCAATGCTCTCCTATATTTGTGAGTACCAGATCTAGGATATTTGTTCCCCTAGTGGAAGTGCAGACTAGCTGATCCAGAACATTTGAATTTCCAAAGTCAAGAAATCTTTGGGCCTGCATGTTAGTGGTCATATATGCCTCCATATTAATGTAGGGGTAGTAAAAATCACCCATGAGTATGGTTATTGGGCTGGATGGTGAGTGATTCTAGTAAGTTCAGGTATGATGCATGGGGTTCCTGGTTCATGGTGGGGGCACTGTAATTAGCAAGGACATGGTAAAGGATTTTTCCCATGCTTAGCTGCACATGGAGTAGCTCAAGCATGTCATATTGTTTGATCAGCTTTAAGGTGTGTTTATCCTTTATGTAGATAGACACACTTCCTCCCTTTGTTCTTTCATGTTCAGTGAGTGGTCAGAAAGTATAAAAGGCATTATAGCTGTGCATTTCCAGAGTGCTTTCTGTGGCTTTGAACCGTGTTTCAGTAACTGCACAGATGTCAACATTCTCTGGGGTGAGGACAGCTTCTCAGGCATGCCATTTTTATTGAGACTGCTAGCATTGAGCATTAACACCTTTACTGGTCCTGAGTACCTTTTGTTATGTTGGAAGATTTGTCTGCTTGGCAATGCCTAAAAAAGGCACTATAGGGGTGAATAATGGTTTGGCCAATATCTGAAAGCTTAGAGGTGACAGGTGAAGACCATACCTGACAAAGCAGTTTGGCCTGTCACCAATGAACTCCCATACTGACAAGTACTGAACCCCATTGGAATGACACCAGTAGCTCAGCCAATTATTAAATTCAGTCATTTTCTGCTGGTACTGTGGCATCATCCTTGAAGACGGCAGAATGCTGCTCAGTACTGGGCTCATACCTGCCTGTGACACATAATCCGAGAGCTCAGTCATGTTTCTCTTCATATAGTCCAATGAGGTACATGTCAGGTCATCCCCACCCACATGGACCATAACAGAATCATACTGATACTTAGCAGATTGCTTGCATGATTTGGTATATACTGCCCCCTGACAACAAACTAACTGTAACCTTCTTATCCAGCCTAATAAGAAGGACATCAAAGTGTGTCTCACAATGGAGTCTCCGAGGACCAGAATAGTCAGTTGTGGAGTTTTTCACCTTATAGGCTTGGTAGTTGAGACACAATGAGATGTGGCTTTATGTGTTGTGATGAGAATTGTCTTGTCTGTGTGCATGTGGAATTTCTGAGGACTGCACCTGAGAAGCCTTTGAAGTTTGGGTAAGTTACATATGAGCACCTCCACATATGTGATTCTATGTATGTGGACCTTTGTGGGTATGGTAAGTGATGACTGTGAGTTGGTGGAAATTTGTTTGTTGCTTTTTGTGTCTGTATGTGAGAGTTTAGCTTCCAGTTTCAATGTGTAACTACATCTGTCACATACTATATTTGTCTGTTCAAGAATAAAGTGGTTGTCACTGTCCATAAGGCAATTGCTACATTGCCTCAGGATGCCCATGTCCATAAAGCTGGATATAGAGATAGCAAGAAAGTGCCCATCCATGGTTGCCAGTCCTAATGTGTACTTGCAAGGGATAGGAGTGCAGTGTTTGTAATTTGTAACTGGATGAGGGAAGGGTGCTCACTTGGTGAAATCTGCAGCTAACTTAACCAGAGATGCTGCCCTGCACCCAAACTAGATGCTTTCTGAACTCTGATAGTCCTGGGTGCTATAAAAAGGTAAGGTAGACCTAAACAGTCCTAACTAAATGTGTAAATGCTGCTCACTGCACAAACTAATTGTCCTGTGAGTAACGCAAGACTGAGGTAAAGTTCCAAGGTGGTTTTCATAGGGAAATTTCAACTTCTGGTAATTGCATATATTGATCTGGGTTGTGCTTGAAAAGGCCAGAGAATCACTTTGCTTCATGTAAACGGGAAGCTTCTGAAGGTTTCTGAAGAAGTCTGTAATATATTCGGACAAAAGCACTAAGACAATACATTTTGAGTGTTCTAACTGCTCCACTGGTTATCTGCATCCAGTCTGCTTCTTCTAAAATGGAATTATAATGTCTTTGATCTGGATGCCATGCCCTTATTATCAGTTGCACCACATTGAAGGACTTTCTCACCACTGTGGGCACATGGTAGTTGAAGTTCAGATTACTATCGAACTGAGTACCCAGATCATGTACCACAGAGTTTACTCTTGGGGAGGCTGACTATATTGTAATTAGCTGGGGTATTTCCTTTCCCAGAGGGAATAATTATGGAATTTTGTTTTGCATTTAGTTTCAGTTCATGACTCTGGCACCAACCATTTGTCTGTATTAGTCCTTTCTGCAGTATATAAGTATCATTTGGGGATTCAGTGATTGCCCCCAATTTGCAGTCATCCATGAACTTGGTCAGCCAAAGGCCTTCTGCATTTACCTTGACTTTTGATAAATAAATACTGAATAGACGAGGCCCTGGTACAGAACCCTGTGGTACTCCACTGGTGATTGGCCTCTTGCTAGAAGTGAATTCACCCACTTTGACAGTATTTGTCCTATCAGTGAACCATTTGGCTACCTACCTGGTGAAATAGGGGTTTATGCCCATTTGAGAGAGTTTCTCAATAATAACTGAGTGGGAAATTCTGTCTAATACCTTGGCCAGCTCAAGACAGATGGTATGCATAGTCTTTCCCTCGTCCATGGCCTTGGTGATCTTTTCAAAGTCAACTTGATTTAACAAGCATGATATACCGTTAACGAATCTAAACTGGGTTGGATCCAGAGTTTGGATATTACCTATGTGCTTGTTCATAAGGTCCATGACGATTCTTTCCATGCCTTCCAGATGAGGCTAGTTAGGCTTATGGGACTATAATTCCCTGAGTTGGTTGATGGTCCCCTTTTATGCAGAGGGATTATTTTTGATGTCTTCCATTCTGCTGGAACATACCCTGGCTGGAGGCTGTAGTTAAATGGGGATCCAAGTGGGTTTGCTAGGTCATGTTTTAAGTATTTAAAAGACAGCCTGGGATGTTGTCAGGGACTATTGCTACAGTGTTTTTATCAATAGAGAATGCTCGAATGAGATAACAGGGTGAGGAATGGTGGCTTGTTCATAGTTTAGTACTAAGCTAACTGCCCTTGTTAGCCATTTTAAGCCTAGCCAATTATCCCTTGTGAGACTCAAACCCTACACCTTGTGTTTGTAAGGCAAGCACCTTAACCATTAAGCCATCCTCCTAAACTTTGGGGAATGACTGGAGGGGACAGAGAGGTGAAGTTTGATCCAAATCTATCAGCTAGCAGGTTGGCAATTTCCTCTGGTTGAGTATGGGTGGAGCCATCCACAACCAAATTTGCACATAGCTGGGTATTTCCCTTAAGATTTTTGATGTAGTTATAAAATGCTTTGTTATTTTCCTTGGCTAGGAAGGCTATTTTTGCTTCATAATTTGCTTTTGAGGAGTTGACCAGTTCTCTGATTTATTTGCTTAAACTAGTGATGGATTTCTTCCTCCGCTGAACCTGTTCCCACTTATTTTTGGACTTTCTTTCTTTTGTTGTATAGCCTGCTTATACCAGAGGTCCACTAGGGTGGCTTGTTTTTTTCGCCAAGACCTGGCTTTAATCCTGTCTGGTTCTGCTGATTCTATACAATTGCTTAAGTGGCTGTACACCTCTGCATAGGATTCTGTATTTTCTGAGTTTGGGGCAGCTTTGAATTTCTTATCATCTCCTACTAAGTGATGGAATTTGCCTTGAAGAAATTCTTTAGCATTTTAAAACTTTATGGGGTCTCTGGCCTAATGTTTATTTCAAAGGAGAACATTTTGTGGCCCAATCTTACCAAACAGGGCATTACATGAGGGGTATGCAGTGCTCCCCCATGGTAGTGACTAGTATGTCCAAGATATTTGAGCCCCTAATGGGTCTGCCGGTCAGCTGTTCCAGAAGTATTTGTGTTGATAAAATACAAGAACCTCTAAGCCTACATGATAGTGGTTGTGTATGTTCCCCACTCAATAGTAGGATAGTTAAAATCACCCATGAGGAATGTATTGGGCTACCTGGTGAGTGACTCCAGTATGTCCAGGTTTGCGATGTGTTTTTCCTGGTTCATGATGGTGGGGGACCTCTAGCTAGTGATGATGTGGCAAGGAATTTTACCTATGACTATTTGGACATGGAGTAGCTTGAGAAAGTCATACTGTTTGACCAGTCTTGAGGTGAACGTATGCTTTATGAAGATGGATACACCTTTTCCTTTTGTTATTTCCTGCTCAGTTAGTTGTCTGAATGGATGGAAAGTGTTGGAGCCTTGTGCAGACAGGGTGCTTTCCATGTCTTTGTACCATGTCTCAGTGACTGCACAGATGTCAGCAGATTCCAAGGTGAGGAGTGCTTCTAGGCAGAACAGTTTCTTGTTTAGACTCCTAGCACTGAGTACCAGTACCTTGAGATTATCAAGAGAAGATTTTGTTACTTTGGGAGGTTGGTTACTTGGCCACTGCCTTAAAAAGACACTATACGGGTGGCCAAAGCATTTGCCAGTATCCAAAAGCCTAAAGGAGACAGGTGCAGACCATCTCTGGCAAAACAGCGTGGCTTGTCAATCATGTCCTCTCAGGTTAACAAATATTGGATCTCTTTTGACTGACTCCAAAAGTTAAGCCAATTGTTAATATCAATCATTTTTTGTTTGTATTGTGGCATTATCCTTGGTGAAGGTAGAATGCTGCTCAAGGCTATGGTCATTCCTGATAGTAACACATAATCTGAGAGCTCAATCATGTCTCTCTTCATATAGTCCAGGGAAGTATGTCTCAGGTCATTCATACCCACATGAACTGTGACAGAGTTATACTGGTACTTGTCGCCGTGCCTGTGTGATCTGATGGATCCTGGCACCTGACAGGCTGCTAACCATAACCTTCTCCTTATCCAGTCTGGTGAGGGGCACATCTGTATTTCTCATTATATAGTCTCCTATGGCCAGTGTGTTAGGTTTTGTGGTGTTTCACCTTATGTTCTTATTTGTTAAGACAGTGATGTATGTATGATTATGTGTTATGGTTGTTGTTTGCTTTACTGTGTGTATGTGTGGTTTCTGATGGCAACATTTGAATAGCCTCTGAGTTTTTGGTAAGTTACTAAAGAGTACCTCTGCATATGTGAATATATGTGCCAAATCCTTATGTAGTGTGAGAAGTGAAGTGCATGCGCTGACAACCTATTTGGCATTCCATTTGTCTGTAGGTGAGAGTCTTACCTCCATTTTCACAGTATAACTACATATCTGACTTATAGTATATGATTGTTTCAGGAGTAAATAGTTGTCAGTATACATGAGACAATTGCTACATTACCTCAGGATGCCCATGTACATCAGGCTAGCTACAGAGATGGTAGGACACTGCAAATCCATGGTATCAGGTTTTTACTGTGTGTTTTATCATGGAAAGGAATGGGTTAATTACACTGGACTGTGCTGGTAGCACAGAGGCTATGGGTGGGAGCCATACTTTATATAGTCTACGGTTAACCAACAGAGTGATGCTACTCAGTGCACAACTTAGTTTCTTCTGCAGCAGCAGGGGGCTGGGTATGGCTTCAGTGATAGTTATTCAAGTGCAATTTTATCTTCAAAGTGTTTATGTCTACACAGGGTGCCGCTAACTGCAACTGCGTGGAGAGCAACTTCACACAATGAGCTTTCAACCAGTAATTCCCAGCTCAGATATGGTCACACGATGGTAAAAAAAGTGAACAAATTCCTCAAGTCTTACTGACCACCACCTCTGATGACATAATCTCAGCTTGGTCAGTTATGGGAAGGCTACGTAAGCACATTTCAGATGTAAGGATATAGTCTGTGGTCTGAGGTTAGCTAAGAGATAGGGACTCAGAGCTTTCATATAGCAGTCAACTGTGTAAAACATCTGTTGCTATTTTCTGTTTTGAGCAGCTTAACCTGAAGACAGTCTTTCTGCCCTCCAGGGTTGAAAAAGAACAGAAAAAGACACATATTTGGTGTTAGTAAAACAATTATTTGCTTTTTCTATGAGCAGTAGATACCTCAGAGTGGATTTTATTAATTTATGTGTTTGTGTGTTTATCAATTATATTAACTGACAGGAAGCATCAGAGATACAGATTCATTGGTTCATAGATTGTGGCTAGGCACAGATTCATTGGTTCATAGATCGTTGCTCGGCTAATGACCATTTGGACCCTTACAAGCCTAGTTTTCCATCCCAAACCCATTAAGTCCCCAAGCATCATGGGCTTCTATACTGAGACCCTTCCACTGTTAACCCCAGTTTGTGCTGTTGTTAGTCTAATTATGTGGAAGGCGCTGTAACCTTGCACTGTCAGTGTCCGCATGTCTCAGTAATGGCACAGATGTCAAAATTTCCCAGACTGAGGAGAGCTTGAAGGGTGTGTTTTTTTTGTTTATACACCTGCTATTTATTGTATTGATCTGTAATAACTTAAAGTTGATTTGCGTCCTTTTAACTATGTTAGAAGTTTTGTCATTTTGATATCACCTAAAAAAGGCCCTAAGGCAGTAATGAATATATTCGCCAGTATCTGGAAGCCTAGGTGCATAGGTGCAGCCTATCCTTGGCAAAGCAATGTGGTCTGTTAACCATGTTCTCCAATGCTGACAGATACTGGATACCCCTCCAGTAACACCAAAAACTAAGCCAGTTATTAAAATCAATCGTTTTATGTTCAAAATGTGACATCATCCTTGGTGCAGGTGGAATGCTGCTCAATACAATGCTTGTATATATCTATGATACATATTCCAACAGGTCAGTAATGTCTCTTGTCATATAATCCATTCAGGTACATCTGAGGTCATTTACACCCACATAGGCTAGGACAGAATCATCTTGGTACTCTGGGTGCAGTGACTTGAGTGTGTGCATAATATTGCAGATCCTGACTACAGATAGGCAACTAAGCATTACCTTGTCTTTGTCTAACCTGGTGAGTGGGGCATCTGTGTGTCGCACAATGGAGTCCCAATGACAAAAGTATTAGGTAAAGTATAAGCCTTATGGGCTTTGCTCTTGCAGGCCATTAGTTGAAGGCTTAAGTGAGATGTTTAGTGTTGCTTTTGATGTGTGTACATCAATGTTTGTGTATGTCCCGTTAAGAAGCTATCTAAGGGCTTGCACAAGTGTATAAATACCAAGCACGTGCAAGCTTGACTGCCATTCTTAGTTAGCTGTTGAGATGTAAGCATGCATGTATGTAAGCTCTGTCTGTTAATCAGTTTGTTTGTATTTTGTGATGCTGCTATCCATCCTGATGTGTTTCCGTGTAATAAAGCATCTGAATGAAATACCCGCCTGCTTGTCATCTAAGTTAGAGAGGGACGAGCGAAGTGGTGTTAGAAGTGGTATTTCCAGAAGGGTATGGTGCTAAAGGATGCATGGCCAAAACAACTTGTTGCCAGAAAAAGTTCTAGTTTCTTCAATTTGAGTCCAAGAGGCACTCAGTTGTCATTGGAGGAGTACAGAGGAGTGGATCATCCCTACTGCACATAGAATTCACAGAACAGGTCAGAACCGAATGTCCGCTGTTAGAACTTGCTCAAATAAGTTCTTATTCACAAAATATGAAACAAGGCACACAGAATGCTCTAAATGACATTTGAATAAACCAGTATGCCCAACATTGATACAAAATGTTCAAATTACTATGGAAAATGTGTGAAATAAAGTCTGAATTGCATAAAATGAATAAAATACGAGGAAATGACCACATTTTCGGTAAGCACAAATTTTTCATATTAATTAAAGATATCCAAGTTATCAGAAGTGTATAAAGTGTTCACATGTTTGGGCAGTATTACAGTACAGTTATTTGCAAGATACAGCCATTACAGAACATATTTTGCAAAGTACAGCATTCCAAAGAGTTTATTGTGCATTTGAATGTTATTACAAGCTCAAAGAACAATTTGTCCATTCATAATTGCAAGGGCCATATTTTCAGTGTGTTTATGCCAACTTTGTGGGCACAGCAGATGGATTTTGAAAGCCCAGTGCACTTGTGTTTGATACTAATATTGCAGAGAACTGGAGAGTGTTTCACCAAGAGTACGACATTTTCATACAGGCTGCATTTTCTGATAAAGATGACCGTACAAAGGCATTTATTCTACTTACATCAACTGGGTCAGAAGCCATAGAAAGAGAGCATTCATTTGTGTATGCACCTGCTGTCCATGCTGAAGAGGAAGAAACCCCTCATATTGTTGTACCGGCTGAGTCAAGGGTGGTCCCTGAGTGCTTAAACATAAATTTAGAAAAATGTGTAGCCCCCAGACAAACCTTACAATGGAAAGGCACATTTTATACAAGGGATCAAAAGCCTGATAAAATTTTTGCAGCATATATAACTGACCTGAGGAATAAAGCTAAAACGTGCAGATTTGATGATTTAAGGAATGAGCTGATAAAAGACAGACGTGTGTGTGGTATTAAAGATGATGCTGTGTGAAAGATTTACGACAGTGATTTAACTTTGAATAAGGCGTTGGAGATTTGGCAGATATACAAGCTCATGTATGCTTCCAGTAACTTCTAGAGCTCATGTTGATAGTATGCAGCACGTGGGTAAAAGAAACTGGGCCAAGCACATGGCAGCAACTGTAGCCCCTGCACAAAGGTGCCAGAAGCTGTTGAAGACTGGGGGGTGGAGGGTGAGACGGGCACTTAGTGATCTAAAAAGGGCAATTTTTTATAAATATTTACTACCACAACATAGATTTACTTGGAGGACTTTTTAAGCTTAGCCAATTCCCTTTTGGTGCTTGATTCTTGAATTAACATTTTCTGATTGGTCTTACCTATCCCATGGGTGATAATTGTGTATTAGCCCTAGTGAGAATAACTGTGATCATTCCATTGATAATTTTAGGGGAACCATAAAAGGGATGCGGCATTTAGGAACTGCCTCTATCCATTAGTGGCATGAGGGGCAATCCTGGAGTACATTTCCTATTACCCATCCTTAAACCCAAGTTGCATTTCTGGATTTTATTTTTTTTACATTTTATAGCACAATGCACAAACACTAACAGATATCTGCTAAACAAAGCAATACTGCCTCACAATGAAAATAGACTTGGCATTAAAACTTTTTTGCCCTTGAAACTCACATTCATTGAAACAGCATTAAAACCCACACCACATTCAAAGAAAATACATCTGGCCAGTGGTGGATAAAGATTACCTTTGGGCTGTTTTCAAATCAGAGCCCTCTTGCGTACAAAACAAGAAACATACATGCGTTCTTTGATACACCTTCCTGGCTTTATTAAATTATATTCCTTATATAATACAGCACACTTGTTAGACTTAAGTTAGAATGCATTTTAAATGTATTGTTTGAACATTTTTCCAGTAGGCAATGAAGCAAAATGCATGCACCAATAATGACAAACCTGCCCTATTCAGAACATTTCCATGATAACAATCTACTTCTACACACAATATATAAATACAGAATCACAATAGTATAAGCCATAGGCATGTTGCACAGCTTCTTGCACTTATTTTCAATTGGGCGGGGGCAAAACGCCAAACACCAGGGACACATTTTAAACATTGCTTGCATAATTTTGGACAGTTGCTTGCATAAAATGTTATATTACCACTGTACATTTCACTACCAAGTCTTGAACCCAAAGCATTGTGCACTATAGTCAGAGCAACATGCCAGTAAGCTAATTCAGCAGTTTCCTTAAAGACAGGAAGACAAACTTAAATGGCAATCATTTAGTGAATTCAGTTCTCACTCATCACCATAGCTCTCAACCTCCTAGCATAAAAATACAGAACAAAGCCAATAATGGGGAAATACAGCCACAAAATAGAGGCACATTTCAAATACTGATCTTATAAACTTAGAAAATTGCTAGCATAAAAAGGTTTTGTTTTACTGCTCCTGATTTAATGAGGAACAGAACAGAACAAAACAAAAATGTGAGGCATAAATTCACAAGTGATGGTGGCTAGGGACTTTAGGCTCTTTTTGCCTGCATCCAAGGTGCAGGGTTTGAGCCTATGTACTTCTAGCCACTGTATATATGGATCAGTTGCAGCTGGTGCTGGATTTTCCAAATAACCCAGTAACCAGAAACCTTTCACATCTCACTTTCCCTGTGCTGAATTTAAACGTTTCTAAGTTCTTCCACATACCTCGGCCATGGCAGCCATCTGTTTCTCCACCTTCCTAAGACCATCTCCTTCACTTTCCTTCACTTTCCACTAACACCTGCAGTTCATTCCCAGTGGAGTTTACCTTACTTTTCTATTTGTTTTCTAAGTCAGTAACAATATTATTCAGATAATTTAATTTGCACTAACAATGTCTGATGCATTTGCTCCTATAAACAAAGACACTCTTGGTCTGATATTTCAGTGATACTGATACTTATCTTCATAACACCTTTCCCTAATTTTCTCAAACTTTTACAGCTGTAGTTATCTCAAAAATATGTTTACAGTCCCTTCTTTCTCTATTGTTACATCTCCATCACTTGTCAACTGCCAGTGCAAATACTCAACATATTCTATGTGGGCTGCAGATATACTCGCGTAAGCAGTTCTCTAAGCAACATTTCTAAACTTCCTTGTTTGAACTGCTCTACTTGGCATCACACATATCTGTTTCAATCTTTCTGAAGCCAATTTCCTACTGAGCACTCTAGTCTATTAACCTATCTTCTTGTGTGCCTCTTCCAATCCCACTTCTCTTAGCATCCTACGCATTTTGCATATCCCTCGTCTATCTACTTTACTCCCCATTCTGATCTCCACAGGACATCTTATTAAGCTTGGTCAACTATTCTGCTTCTTAGATATGTTTGTGTTCCAAGCTTCACATTTGATCACCTAATATTGTAAAAATAAAAAAGAAAGAAAGAAATCTCCTTCTGGGATCTTGTATTTGTCTTCCTAATTTAGCACCCCACCACACACACACACACACACACACACACACACACACACACACACACACACACACACACACACACACACACACTACTTTCAGCCCAAACTGCCATAAAGAAATCCGCCTGCCCGAATGGTAAATCTGCAACTTGGTTTGGCTCTGCAGTAATACTTCCTTCTGCCATGAAAAAATCCCTGCCTGAACATCCTCTCCTGCTGCTGTATTCAAACGGCGCTTAACGGTAAATCCTCTCCTGCTGCTGTATTCAAACGCCGCACGGCATGCTGACGCAATTGTGCATGTTATTCGGGACGTTGCAAGTGCTGCAAAAGTGGGGGGTGCCCCCTCGCTCTATGGTTCTGGTGCCCATGCCCCTGCAGCACTCACTGGTAAACCCCAGAGCTTTCCAGCACATTTCAGAGTTTGCACAGTCTCAGTGAAGCATAAGACTGAGTCAGCAAACAGGCATAAGGGTGAGGGTGTGTGCTTACCCAGTTTCCTTGCCAACTGTCATAATTATAGTGGAAATCATGAATCTAAAAGGGAAAAATGTTTAGCTTTTTTGTCAGCAATGCCACAAGTGCAATAAGTGGAATAATTTCAAGAGGTTTTGTAAATCAAAAGGCCCACATTCTTTTATTAAAAAGGAATGTTTCAAAAAATGAGTTGATCAATTAGAAAGCTGTAACCCTACTCTTTATGTTGATGGTGTGTCACTGCTTTATGAAACAGTCAATGCAGTAGATTTAAGGGCAAAGAATGAAGTATAAATGGCAAACCCATAGAGCTCAAAGTTGACACAGGTTCTAAGTGTAATGTTATGTCAGCAGAAACATTTACTAGAGTGTGTAATGGTGAAAGGCTTGAGTTGGCAAGTTGTGCTATGCTTGTTGCTTATGGTGGTGAAGCAAGTCTGACTAAAGGCTCAGTAGTGCTTTCATGTTACTGTGCTGGGATATACTATGACTTATTATTCTATGTGGTCAAGAGGCATGTGCAGTCATTATTAGGGCTCAGAGACAGTTTGAAAATGGGACTGCTTTCATTTAACAAGGAAGTCCCTCAAGTTAGTTTAAAAGACCACTACTCTAATTTCACCCAGTACATTTCTTTTACCTATGCTGATTTTTTCGAAGACAAACTAGGCACAATTCCAGTTGTGTACTCCATGAAGTTAAATCCAGATGTCAGTCCAGTTATCAGGCCAGCTCAAAAAATTCCAATAGCCATGCGGGATAGAGTCAAAGCCAAGCTAGATAGAATGGTGCAATAAGGTGTGATTTGTCCAGTAGGTTCCTCTACTCCAACTGAGTGGGTATCTCGCATGGTGGTAGCTCATAAGAAAAGCTCAGATGACATCAAAATATGTATTGATCCACGAGATTTAAACAAAGCCGTAAAAAGACATCATTCAATCCACACATTTAAAGACGTCGCAGTTCTGATGCCAAATGCCACTATTTGTTCTATCTTAGATGCAAAGAGTTCATTTTGGCAAATCCAGCTGGATAAGAAATCCTCATTGCTCACTACATCCAGTGGTCAGGTCCATATTTTTGAGAATACCATTTGGGATAAATTCTGCAAGTGAAGTCTTTCAACATGCAATGGAGCAACATTTTTCTGAGTATCCTTGTGCTATTATAGTAGACAACATACTGGTAGGAGATAATGGTGCTGAGCATGACAGAAACCTCAGGAAAGTTCTGGAAAGAGCTCGTCAACTAAATCTTAAGCTCAATCCACAGAAATGCAAGTTCAGGCTACAAGATGTTACTTATGTTGGTCATTTATTTACTAATTCAGGCCTACGACCAGATCATTCAAAGCAAACAGCCATTTTTGAGATTCCAGCTCCAGACAATGTACAAGCCCTGCAATGTTTTCTTGTCATAGTTAACTACCTGGTCAAGTTCATTTCCATACTTGAGCCAACTATCAGCACCACTCAGAGGGCTGACATGTAAAGATGTATCCTGGTCTTGGTTAGAGCAACACCAAAGAGCATTTGATGTCCTGAAACACAGAATTGATAGTCCACCACCTCTCAGATACTATGATGTTTACAAGCCAGTTACTCTTTCAGGTAATGTTTCAAAATTTGGTCTTGGTGCAGTCATTGTACAAGAGGATCAACCTGTTGCCTTTGCACAGACAACTCTTACTCAAACTGAGATGCACTATGCCCAGATCGAGAAAGAGCTTTTGGCAATTGCGTTTGAATGTTCGAAGTTCCATGATTATGTTTATGGTAGACCTATCCAGATCAAAACAGACCACCATGCTCTAATCACTATTTTAAGAAAGCCTATGCATACAGCTTCAGCCAGATTGCAACACATGAAGTTGAGATTGCAAACGTATAATTTCACTCTTGTCTACAACAAAAGCAAACGTCCTTATCTTGCTGATAGAGTCCCCAGATCACCCAGAAACACCACTGAACAGCATGAGAATGAGACTCTTGATTTTGAAGTCATGGAAGTGAGAAATTTTTCTTCCACATGTCTTGATGAGCTGGGAGATCACACAGCCATAGATCCAGTTTTACAAAGGATCAACCACTTTATCAACCAAGGATGTCCATCAAAGCAATCTAGATTACTTCAAGAAGTGCAACCTTATTTTCCATACAGAGATGAGATTTTGGCTGATAATGGTATCATTATGAAAGGTCCAAAAGTAATTGTTCTAAAGTCCTTGCAACAAGAGTACATTTTGTGGTCACCCACGAATCGGCTCTACCAAAAGAAGGGCAAGAGGACTAGTATTTTGGCTTTCTTTGTCACAAGACATTGAGAGAGCACGTTCATCTTGTTCTGTGTGTAATAGTACTAAGCCACATCAACAGAAAGACCTACTTCAGCTAAACCAGATTCCTGAACTACCTTGGTCGACAGTAGCCACTGACATTTTTGAGTGGAATGGTTAACATTATTTTGTGTTAGTAGACTCTTACTCCAATTGGTTTGAGATTGACCTACTTCCTAACCTAGCATCCAGCACTGTCATTACAAAGATGAAGCATCATTTTGCAGTCCATGGTAGTCTGCACATACAAAGTTATTTATGACAATGGCACGCAGTTTACAAGCTAACAGTTCAAAAGATTTGCCAAAAATGGGACTTTACTCATATCATGAGTAGCCCTAAGTACCCGCAGTCAAACGGTTTAACAGAACGTGCAGTTCAAAGTGCAGAACAGTTACTAGACAAGTCAAAATGAGATAATAGTGATGTTTTCCTGAATCTATTGAATCTCAGAAACATTCCTGGTGATAAACATCTTGGTTCACCTGCTCAGAGACTTCTGTTGAGACAAACCAGAACCACATTACCAATCAGTAGTCAATTGTTGGTTCCACGTGTCAGTGAAAGCCAAGCTGTTGAAGTGCTTAACCCAGAAGTCCTACTATGATAAGACCAGCAAACTGCTCAATCCATTATGTGAAAGAGAAGTGGTAAAGATGCAAATGTCCAAAGGCTATGATCGGATTGGAGTCATGAAGAATATTTGCCCAGATCCAAGATCATACATTGTGGAATCACAAGGCACAGAGTTTAGGTGGAATCAGAAACATTTGATGCCTTGATGCCAGTGTCCAAGCCTATACCACAGCGCATAGCCTGTGAGAAAGACTCTTTATCTCAGCGTGAGTTGTCCGGTGTTCCAATTCCAGAGGAAGTTCCAGAGAATATTCCCATTCTTGTGACCATTCCTAAAGTTCCTGATAAGAGTTGTTCACTGAAGACTATCCCTGTTGCTAGATTCGGTCCAGATTGTTATGTTACCAGATCACGTCTTTTTGTTGTTCCTGATTTATGTTACCAGATCTGGTCGTATCTTCAGAACATGTAATAGATACTTGATAGATAAGGACACTTGGACATGAACATTGTGCTTTGTTTCTAATGTCTATAATAATGTATGTCTAACTCCAATGTTGTTTTTATTAAGGGCAGTCCTTTTAAGACGGAGGATGTAGAGCAATGTCTGTGTATGTACCTTTAAGAAGCTATCCAAGGGCTTGCACAAGTGTATAAATACTGAGCACATGTGAGCCTGACTGCCATTTTGTAGTTAGCTGTTGAGTTGTGAACATGTATGTATGTAAGGTCTGTCTGTTAATCAGTTCATTTGTATTTTATGATGCTGCTTTCCATCCTGATGTGTTTCTATCTTAAATGAAATACCCCACCTGCTTGGCTTCTATGTTAGAGAGGGGCGAGCAGCAGTGTGTGTTTTAGAGATTGCTGAGGAGCAGTGTTGTCATTAGGGGGCTCTGGTGTGTGCTTGTGTGTGTGTGTGTGTGTGTGTGTGTGTGTGTGTGTGTGTGTGTGTGTGTGTGTGTGTGTGTGTGTGTGTGGTAGATGTGAGGGATGTAGTGTGGATATTCTTGGCAACCTTATTTGTATGCAAAATATTTGCCTGCAAGTAAGTTGTGTATTTACATCAATCACATACTGCGTTACTTTCTTTGATTATTTTATTGCTGCATTGCCTCAGGACGCCCAAATCTATCAAACTGTCCACAGAGACATTTGAAAATTGCATATACATGTTGTCTGGTCCTGCAACAGAGTGGAATATTACAGATTGGGTTTTTTCAAGGATTTCATAGAGTAGTTTCTGGAGCACAGGACAAGATGTGTGATAGTCCTACCATACAAAATAATTTTGATGTACAAACTAGCTGTCCTAATACCACACTGCATGGTAGGTTTCACACCTATAGGTTCATAGGTTTGTAGATGTGGCCTTTGTAAGCCTATCAGTGCATCCCAAACCTTTGACAAATTCTTGTGCCTTGATAAGTGTAACCAGGGGCTTTAGGGATGCATCATTTTACAAGCAGGGGCCTTGGAGATGAACCATTTATAGGCTGCCTGTGCCCATTAGAGACACAGGTGGCAAACCAAGGATGAATTTCTTGTTTCCCATCCAACTGTCCAAGTTACACTTGAATTGGCTTATGAAGGAATTCTACATCACATGGATGGGAGCCTGTTCCAGAGAATGTGCAAAAATGTGCTGTGGATGAATTGAACTAACAAACAATGTCCATAATTCACCCTTTGCAAAGGTAATTTGGAGGCAAACAGAACTAGAAAAGCCAACAGGGAAATGACAGGTATTGTCACAAAATTCATTAACTGCTTTAAAACTACTCAAAAATAGTAGTGATCACTGTAAAAAAAAGCAAAAGCAAGTTATCTCAGCCTGGGTGACTCTGGATGCAAGTGAAAATCTTCAAAAGCATTGCTCAGCTATGGGGAAGTGAGCACAGGTGGTGCAAATCTCCATAATTAATACCAGAAAAGATGTGGGATGATTACCCCATAATAGGCATTGCACAGATTTCTGATGATGATACTTAGTGCGCAATATCTACTTTCAGTCCCCCAAAATGAAATAATAAACTAGTTGTCCCACATCTGCAAAAACATAACACATTTACATACAGTGTAAGTATATATATATATATATATATATATATATATATATATATATATATATATATATATATATATATATATGGTTCCACTTCATATCATCAAATTATCATTTCATCGCATTTCAAATCATCGAGACCAAATCATCGAAAATTCATATCATCGAATCTCAAATCATTGAAAACTATAAAGCAGCTACAAATAACATCCCAGACACTGTTTACTACGTTTATGCAGGGGGGCAAGCCCCACTGCACCCCTCATGTGGGGGGCTCCACCCCCCACACCCACTGTAAATTAAACATACCAACTCCAAGGTCGCACTACAGTGGGGTAGGAAATCACCTTTTTCCCCCACTGTAGTGCGACCTTGGAGTTGGTATATTTAAGTTACGGGGGGTGTGGGGAGCGGAGGCCCCCACATGGGGGATGCAGGGGGGCTTGCCCCCCTGCATAAATGTAGTAAAAACTCTGTGGGGTGTTATTTCTAGCTGCTTTATAGTTTTCAATGATTTGAGATTCGATGATATGAGTTTTCGACGATTTGGTCTTGATGATTTGAAATTCGATTAAATGATAATTTGATGATGTGAAGTGGAATTATATATATATATATATATATATATATATATATATATATATATATACACGTGTGTGTGTGTGTGTGTGTGTGTGTACAGCACACCTATTTGCACAAAACTCACATATGCATAAATACACACAGACACACACACACACACACACACACACACACACACACACACAGACACATACGCATGCACAAGTACGTGAGGACATACAAATCCTGGGTCTCCCCTTCCCCCAAAATGATGTTGCTTCCTTTAATTGGAACCATAAATTAATTTTTACATAGACATATAGCTGTAGTTTTGTTTCCTCATTTCATTTGCAACATCTCTCCTCTAATCACATGTGTCTGAGAATATTTTAAAGCATGCCATCCCTGCAAAGGCAAAGCAGCTCCACTTATGTACTTAAGAGAGACATGACCAGAATACATTATCCAAAAATAGCAACAGATGTTTGCAGGCACAAACATTGTCTACATTATTATTTTAATTAAACAGAGGCACAGATTTCATAAATAACCTAAGAACATGGGTCAATAGGTGCAGTTTTTGCTACCATTCTGAAAACTTACTGGGTTAGGGACCTGGGTAGTGCAGGTCCACGTCTGTCTGACAACAGTAGCAGTTTCCATAACTATACTGATTAAAATCAGTTATTGTATTTTGTAAAACATTAATAGGCCATACATATAAAGTTAGTCTTCTTATCTCTGCAGTGCAATCAGCAAAAATGTTTGTAACACCATTACAGTCAGTGTTCCTAAATTCAACTATTTTAAATAACAAGATGAAACATGGTAAATAAGACAAAATGGAAGAATTCACTTATGAGTATTTTCTAAAATGTTCTCTTTTTTCCATAGTAAGGGTTCCCAAACGTATAACACTCATTACATTCTGTAAAAAAAAATAGTCTGCATACATCTATGGCACATACATCTTTGCCACTTTGCACAATATTAAATTTATAATTGTTAACTCTAAAAGAATAGCTTGTACTAGAAGTACTTCATCTCTGCCGGTCAATGCACATTATATAGGATAGGTTGCCAAGGCATACACTTTCTATCCAGGAGAATGCAAAAAAGTAAACCACAAGCATTTGGTTACCAAACATATTCCATCTAGGTCACCCTTCTTGAAACCATAAGAAAAGTCTGTTCTTTGAATTAGACAAAAAAATAACTAACTAAATAAATAAGCAGACCGTGCATGTCTTTCTGCTGTCCTTACTTACTTTTCAAGGTTTATCTTTTTTCTTTGTTCTTTTCCAAATCTCATTCACAGAGCTGAAGTTTCTTGCCTAACTCTTACAATACAAGCAGAAGTTGGCAGCACCTAGAAGTTTCTGTTTTATTCCACCTTTACTGAGGCATGATAGACTTTGTAATGCTTATATCATAAACGCTGAATATTACATCCATTGTTATACTGACTTCACACAGTCCTGACAGATTTTGCTACATTCCAAGATGTATGTGTAAAGGAGAAATAAACTCTATATGAATGTCACATGAATAAAGGCACAAAAATTAAACCAGGTGTAAATATACAGGAAAATAATTTGTGATCGTGTTTAACATATATGTGTATGCACTTTTCTGTCACGACAGCATTACAATGAAAAGTATTTCATTCCTACCTGTCGATAATAACTGGATCTGATGGTGTCTCATTCCGATTACCACAACTCTTCTTGTCACAGCAACGACTGAGAAGAAAAACAAAACAAAAAGCACGTGGTCAGACAGTAACGCAGACTGAGAGCTAGGACATTACTCCCTAACACCCCAATGCATGCTGGGAGCTGCCTCAGACACTTCATGAAACATTCAGGGTTCAAACCTCCCATGCATTAGACTGTCTTCTGCTAACATTAAACTTATTTTGAGTCCTATAATGGGACTGTTTATTTTCATTTTGTTTTATTACAAAAACATGAAAAATGCTTTAGCAAGAACAAAATTAGTGCTATCTGTGTTATTTCAGTAATATATTCTTATTAAAATCTTTACTGAGAGACTACTATTTTTAATTACTGTAATCTCAAAGTATTATGTTTTAGCATGATAAGTACACTAGTAACATGTTACATATGAAAATGAATGGTTTAAAAGCCTTAAGCAAACAGATTAAGGTTGGTGAGAGCACTGAATATTTAGGAGACATCCCAAACGCCCTGTCACTGCTTAAAACATTTAATCAGTATTGAAAGCTTCTGTTCTCCTGAAGCACTCTGGGTAAGGTTAACACCTGATCTGTTACATGCATAGTTCACTCATTGCTTGATACCTGTTTAATCGTCCTCAGGGAGAGGAGAACTAGAATCATATCCTTCTAAGCAACAGGAATAAAGCAGAGAATCAGTCCCTGATTGGATCTCTGTCATAGGACACATAGACACATCACATACAGAGTAGAGCGTGCACATGCTCACATACGCACATACAGGCACACACACTCAGACACTACAGAGATACACATACACACACTGCATACACATGCACACACACTACACACACTACACACAGACACACACACACACACACACACACACACACACACACACACACACACACACACACACACACACACACACACACACACACACACACACACACACACAGAAACACACACACATTTATTTATGTATGTATGTATCACACACCCACACACATTGCATACACATTTGCAATGCACAAACTGGGAGAGCAGTCTGTGTACAAACTGTGGCTAACGTAGCTGTTCAGTGTCAGACTTACTCCAGGTAAGAACAGAGGAAGTTCTCTGATGCCCTGTCCATATTTATAATATAAATACCACTGTAGGTCTCCTATGAAAAGAGCCCATTGGTCAAGTGGTACTAAACTATGGGCCTCCTATGAAAAGAGGATATTGGTCTGGTGGAACTAATCCTGTCAGCAAAGGACAAATAAATATCATGTAAGCTGCTAAAATCTGCCATCTTATGTATACATTGTTCTTTATTTTTAATTTTTAAGATTCTTACATTATTTATTGATCAACTGATTGATTTGCACTTGTCAACTTGCACTTGTCAACCAGGATAGTCTGTCTGGACACAACTACCCCTTTTCAGCAGAGACCTAATTCCACTGATACAATTGTTGCATCGGATACATTCAAATTCAATAAAACTGCTTACATATAGAAACGTATACATTCAATACATACTAGATAGCTAACAAATGAAGAACTAAGACATGCATAGTAACTGGATTGCAAAGAATTAAGTAGGCAGTCTTCACACACACACACACACACACACCACACACACACACACACACACACACACACACACACATACACACACACACAGACACATGCACACACACACACACACACACACACACACACACACACACACACACACACACACACACACACACACACACACACACACACACACACACACACACACACACACACACACACACACACACACACACACACACACACACACACACACACACACACACACACACACACACCACACACACACACACACACACACACACACACACACACACACACACACCTACACATACATGCGTGTACACATATACATGCATACACATGCACATGCACACATGCACGCAAACACACACACACCACACACAACCGCAAACACTCACACACACCTACACACACACACACACACTCAAGCGCATGCGCGCGGGCACACACACAAACACACACACACATGCGTACACATGCACACATGCATGCACACACACACACACACACACACACATATATATATATATATATATATATATATATATATATATATATATATATATATATATATATCTTTATCTTTAGATTGATGCTTCAGGACACCGAGAAACAAAACTTCAAGACCAAATAACCGATGTTCTGAAACTTTAAAAATATAAAAATACGACTGTGTTTTTGCACGGAGACTACATCCCCCACACCTCCTGCTAATTATATACACTAACTCCAAGATCGCAGTACAGTGGGGTAAGGGCAGCCCCTCTGCACCCACACACCCCATGCTAATTATATATACCAATGAGATCACACTACTAAGGGAAAAAGGAAAAATTCCCTAATCGCCATTGTATCGCAATCTCAGTAATGACAAAGGGTTGACGTTTCAGCACAAAATCAGGTTTATGCACTTTCTCCACTATTGCATGACCTCACGGTTTTTATATATAAGGAGCAGGGGCTGTGAGGTGGAAGATATGGTTAGATTTTTGTCAGTATTTTGTGTTTAGATATTTTTGAGTTTAGATATTTTTATGTCAATATTTCTGCTGTCAGTCTTATGCTGTTTAGATCATTTATTGTACTTCTCTCTCTCTGTGTCTCTCTCTCTATGTATGTATGTATATATATATATATATATATATATATATATATATATATATATATATATATACATACATATATATATATATATATATATATATATATATATATATATAATACATAAAAGAAACCTGTGGCCAATTATGAAACAAATCACAAGTGAATATTTTATTTTGAATTTACCAGCTCTATTTATTATGTGCTCCAAAAAGTATCTCATAATGTATTTAATATTATTTGTTATTATTCATGCTTTGTGACCATGTAAGTCCTACTAGGCCAGCAGTCTCTTTTATAGGGGAAGATCCCTTTCTTTCACTAAGTGCTATGGGATCCTTTATATCCAACTGACCAACCACCAACACAGGTACTTAAGGCCTTGATTTAACATCTCAGACAAAGGACAGCAGGCTCAGGGCTGCAACATCCCGTGATATGACACTTCTGGTAAGTTTTGGAAAAATGAATCTAATTACATGGTGATGGAATAGAAAAGTACAATTGTGTACATTGAACTTACCATAAACAGTAGATGTTAAAATGATCGCTGCTGCAGTAGCTTTAGTTATATGGGTTATATCCTGTCAAAGATATAACAGCTGGCCAGCTTCTAAAGCTTCAGGGCACCTTCCACAGTCCCAAACTGAGCTGAGCTGAATAAAAGACAAGTTTGGGTTCAAAGCCATTCAGAGCTTTCCTGCCAACAGAAAGAGTGAGGCTGAGCCTGGAAAGGACAATGCTAGGAAAAAAATAAGTGCCCACACCCTGGCATTAAAAAACACCAAAAAAAAAGTGATTATTCAAACATCTACTGCTATGGTAAGTTCATCTTACACAGCTGTACTATGTTCATCATATTGATCACTGCTGCAATAGCCTTAGCTATATAGGTAGATTCCCATTGCTAACTATATTTGGGAGGTGGAAGGAGAAGAATCCTGGAGCCCCTAGACAATGCTCCTACCAAGTCCTGATCTAATCCTAAAGAAGGAATCAATCTTGTAGTGTTTTGTAAAAGTATGTACAGAAGACCAAGTAGCAGCTTTTAGAATATTTCTAGAATGCAACCCTTTCCAAAAAGCCTTAGATGAGGCCAAGGTGCTGGAAGAGTGGGGACTTGACCCTGCCTGTAATAGATTTCTCATGGTGAGTATAACAAAAGGTGATAGCCTTAGACAACCATTTGCAAATAGTCTGTTTTGACACAGGTTGTCCCTTCCCAAGAAATGAACAACTGATCTGAAGATCTGAAAGATTTAGTTCTGTCAAGATAGTACCTGAGTTGGTGGACATCCAAGGTATGGAGTATCATTTCTCCATCATTTTTAGGTTCAGGAAAGGAAATGGGGAGATGGACAGTTTGGTTTAAAGTAAACTCAGATACCACTTTAGCCATAAAAGGATTAGATCCCAAGGAAACCCAGCCGCTGTGGAAAATGAGGTGAGGCTAACTAAGCATAAGTACTTACAAGTCAGACATCCTTCCCGCAGAGGTCAGAGCAATCAGTAAAACTGATTTCCATGTTAACACTCTCACGTCAGCCAGGTTAGCTGGCTCAAACAGAGCAAGTGGAAGCATCTCTAACACAAAATTAAAATCCCAAGGAGGGGCCACTGGTTTTCTTGGAAGTCTTTTATGCAAACCCCTTTCAAGAACATTTTGACATGAGACTGCATTAAAACAGAAGGATCCATGGGCAGACGTGCTGAAATGGACAATAAATGAACCTTGATAAAGGAATAAGAAAGGCCACATGATACTAACTCACACAAATATTGTAAAACCAGATAACAACTAGCCCTGAATGGGTGCTGGTTATGTTGCTGGCACAAACTAGAAAACCTTTTCCATTTGCTAACATCTTTTTTTTATAGTATCAAGCTTTCTTCCTTTGATTAGTACCTGTTGCACGTCCTCAGTCAAAGGAATTCAGACTCTGTCATCCAGCAAGTTAGCTGAAGATGACTGATGTTGGGTTGTACTAAACAGCCCTGTTCTTGAGTGAGTAGATCCAGTCTGTGAGGAAGCTTGTGGCCATTGCTCCTGGCCATTTCCAAAAGAAGGGAAAACCATACTTGTCTGGGCCAGAAGGGAGTCACCACAATGACCTTGGAGGATTCCTTCTGAATCTTTAGAATTACCCTGGATATTAGTGGAAAGGGTAGAAAAGCTTAGAGGAACATTCTTGTCTAAGGAAAAAAAAAAAACAAGAGTCAGTCTTCTAGGCTTCTAGGCCTTTTTGCATGCCAATTGATTGTTCAGAGAGGCAGCAAAGATATTTACTTAAGAAACTTCCCACAGATGAATCAAATCTTAAAAGAACCCCTGATCTAGTTTGCATTCCTGACAGTCTGCCCTGGTCCTTCTCAGCTTGCCTGAAACACAGTTTTGCTCTGATGGAATGCAGGATGCCCAGAGAGTGAGATTGTGATGTGAAGCTATATTCAAAGCTAACATGGCTAGTTTGCAAAGGGTGTATGACCTGGTTCCCCCCTTGCTTGTTGATGTACCACATGACTGTGATAGTGTCTGTAACAACTTAAATAGACCCTGGGGACCAAAGATGGCTCAGAAAGTTGAGTGCCTTAATCAGGACAAGCATCTCCTTGAGATTGATGTGTTTGCATCTGTCCTTAGTGTCTCACATTCCCTGCACTTTAATCCTTCCTGAAACTACTCCCAAACAAAGCCCAAAGTGTCTGTGGTGACTGACTACTTAGATAAACCCCAGCAATGGGATTTGAAAAGATAGAGGATGTTAAATCTGGGGCCGTAGAGATTTCAGATACCACTGTATCTTTCTCATGTTGAGGCTTGCCAGGGGTATCATGAGAATCATAGATGCCATGAGACCCAAAATCCTGAGGTATTCCCTGAGTGACAGAAGTTTAAGTGTAAACCTTAGAAATAGATCTGAATAAAGATCTACTTTTTCTTGTGAACAAAAGCTCTTTGAACTGAGGTGCCTAGTTGACATCCCAGGAACACAATACTGTGTGAGCAAGTAGAGAAAGACTTTTGAATGTTTTCTTGGAAACCCATCTTGTGCAAGAGATCTGTCATCCAAGAGAGAGAGAAAGATTCCTGACACTTTGAAACAGATAAGTAAGTCGTCTAAATATGGAAAAATGTGGAAATGTGCAGCCTGCAATGAGCTATAACTGGAGCCAGACAATTTGTAAACACTCATGATGCAGTGGATAGTCCAAAGGGCAAGGCAGAGAATTCATAATGTGATCCAGACACACAAAACCTTAAGAAACGTCTGAAGTCTGGATGAATACAGATGTGATGATGGGCATCTTTTAAGTCTAGAGTTATCAGGAAACTTGAAAGAGGAAGAAGAAGTAACAGGTTGTGAAGTGAGAACATTTTGTATTTTGGCACTATCACAAACAGGTTTAGGAAAGAATGATTCAGAACTGGTTTCTAAGCAATTTCTTTCTTTGGTACTAGGCAGAACTTTGAATAAAACCTTTCTCTACCTACGAAGGGGGAACTGGTTCTATCACTCCTCGGTACAGCATGTGATGAAGAACAGGTGGAAACAGTCTGATCTGCATGATGAAGGAATGACCCCTCTGGAAAGGAGTAATTTCCTCCCACTGCCATCTGTAACTTTAATGAATGATTTTCAGAACTCATTTATCTGAAACAATCTTTTGCCAAAGAGAAAAATGGAGATTCGGACTTTCTGGAAGACACAAGGAGCCAGGGTTGGAGGCGGTCACAAACTCTTGAATAGTCATTCAGACTGTTGGACTGTTCTTGGTTTTGGAAGGTTCAAGACTTGACTGTTTATTCTGTTTTTTCCCAATTTTGGATGAGGAGATAAAAATTCTGTTGGACAATTTGGAAAAGGAGGGATGAAAAATCTTAGAGATTCCCTGGATCAACTTCCCCCTTTCATTACACATTTTTATCACCTCTGCAGCTGAGGGGAGAAACATCTCTATGCAAAGGAGAATTTATAATCTCATTTCTATCCAAAGGAGAATTTAGAATCTCATTTTTATTATCATCTGGATAGTTCTGAGAATGCAGCCATACAAACCTCCTCAAAACAGCACCAGTACCCATAGGTCTGGAAGAAGTATCGATAGAGTCATACACACACTGCACACAATGAGTCTTGATCTGTGCAATAGAACAAACTAAGTTATTTAAATCAGAATTTTCTTCACAAGAAGAAAACATTCCTCATACTTTCACAATTTGTCAGAACACACTTCCCCATACATACCTATCCATATTTTCCATCTTTATCAGAAAGAGTAGGACTGGTGTTAACTAAGTGTTTACCTGCAGTGGGGTCGACTAAAGCTGTAGCTGCTGGGTCAGCTTTGGGAAGAGGGTATAAACATTTAACTCATTCACTCCAGTGGAGCTCAGGAAGTTTGCACTGTAACTTTCAATGGGTGGAGCCTAAGCCTTTTGACAGAATCAAATTATGTCCTTACATTTCAAACAGATGTTCATATCGCTGGAACTATAAGGATTATTTAAAAAGTATAAATGGCAAACACTTTAAAACAAACTATGTTTATAGTAGTAGTATTCTTTAGGTTCTAGGTCTTAAACAGGATTTTTAAGTCACAGTAAACACAGTAACTATTATGTTTGTAATTGTAAATAACTTACAATATCTCAGCAACCACTCAAGTTGTACACACATACTGTCAGCAGCATTTTATTCATCTAGCTGAGAAGCTATGGAATTCTGTCAGTGTTACTTGAGCATTGAAATATTTAGAAAAATGTGAAAATTATATTTATATAAATTAATATCTTAAAAACAACAGTTAATATTCCTTTACCTGCAGAAGACAGAGGTCAAATATTAATGCAGTTTTTAGTTTGCCATTGTGTAAGCTTTAAGATGATTTTTTTTAAAACCTTGTATACAACATGGTTTTGGAATTATTGATACAAATATGAACAAGCAATATTTGACGCCTATAGGCGTCAGTAGGAGTTAACTGCAGATGCACCTGGAGGTATCACCGGATGTAATGAGTTTAAAGACTGAGAAGCTTTATACATCCTATTTGCCCTCTTAGAAGCAGCTGGCTGATTATCAGTAAAACAGACACATCCTCTAAAGCTGACAGAACATGAGGGATGTGTACATGTTCTGGAAAATTCTTCTGCAACAACTTGTAGTATTTTCTGAGAAACTGATAAACCTCAGTTTTCTCCCACTGGAAAAAAACTGACACATTCTAACAATAGTCTCAGAGAAAGAACCACCCCACAGGGAGAATCAGACACCGAGTCCTCCTCTGAGTCTGAATCAGAAATCTGAGGGGAAAAACCCTGTATCCATCTGTCTATCTTCTTGTTCAGATTCAGAATCTTAAATCTCTTCAGGAGAAGAGGAATCCCTCTTTCTTTTACCAGAAACTACTTCACAAGAAGGATCAGTAGCCTGAATTAAACCTTGAGCCAGACCCAGTAAACTATTTCTATCCAAAGACATTTGAGGAGTAGAGATATGCTTGGTTTGCTGTTTCTTTTTGACAGGAAACAATGGCGCCATCTGTGTTACTAACGGCAGCAGCTGCTTTCTCTAGGAATGGGCACAACATTCTGACATAACAGGTACACCTTCCCTGTTCCCTCTCCCAGGATCAACAAGATTGGCTATCCTTTTCCCACTGACTTTTTCTTTTTATGGTTGTAAAAAGGACCGACCATGGGACTGGTAGTCTGTTCCATGGTCAAGCTGAAAGTGGTGCCTCTTTCCCAGGGAAGACAAGCAGTAATTGCTGGTAAACAGTACCATTTCACAAAAGTTATTCTTCTGACAGAAGAAACACAGCAGAAAACATTTTTAAACACTATCCCAGCCCCACAAATGAAAAATAAACACAATTCCTCCATAGAAAATTGTTTGAGTTATTTTACAATACTTTTAAACTGACAGGAAAAACGAGTGCTCCATTTAAATGCATGTTACAGTCTCAAGACAGTCAGCTAAAACAAAACACTCCCACCTTTAAAATGCCTTTTTTAAAGAGGAAAGTGATAAAACATCAACAAAGTTAAGAAAATGGAAATTTTCCCCAAAGGGAATTTATCTTCTCAGCAAAGGAAAGTACAAGCCAAGCGTCGATCCTCGAAACTCGCAGAGGAGTGCACTCTTCGGCGGTAGTAAGGCTTGGAAAGGCTTTGCATCCTAACTTGTTTTTTAGTCAGCACAGCTCAAGCTGTCTTTGCATCCTAACTTGTCTTTTAGTCAGCACAGCTCAAGCTGTCTTTGCATCCTAACTTGTCTTTTGGTCAGCACAGCTCAAGCTGTCTTTGCATCCTAACTTGTCTTTTGGTCAGCACAGCTCAAGCTGTCTTTGTATCCTAACTTGTCTTTTAGTCAGCACAGCTCAAGCTGCTTGACAGTACAGGTGTATCAAAGCTGTCATGAAGCTTTGGAAGCTGGCTGGCTGTTATATCCTTATCTGGCTATAACCCCTATAACTTAGGCTACGGTAGTGGTGATCAGTATGATGGACATCCACAGTCTTCTAATCTTCCAGCATCAAAGACAAGTTTGTTACTTGTTGAGCCCCTGACATTGTCCAAACTAGAATAAGGATAGCTTCTACTTGTCTTTTCTTATAATTTGTTGTTCTTGCACTCCAGAATGTGTAAACAATGACATACATAACCAATAATGTGGTCTGAAAGAATATATATTTTTTAAAACATTATAATTTTTACATAAAGAAAATAAGAACATCCCATCTGGCCAGCTCTGGTGCCATTACTTTGTCCACCTTTTATTAGTGTACATTCTAGATGGCTTCGTACTACAGCATTACCATTCTTGTTTATAGCTCACCTTCCTGTGCTTTACACATACTATTTACTAATAATCTCATCTTCTTACAAGTCCATATTATTTCTCCCCTCATTAATTCTTTCTAGAAAACTTCTACTTAATGACTTCCATGCTCATAAACAGAAATCTTCTTTCACCTCTTCTGGACTGGATCTGCGGATGGTGAGATACGCACCTGAAGTGACTCACAGAGAGGTTCCCAGTAAGCACAAGTGTGCACCAGGGTTCAGCTCTGAACCTACTGCTGTTCATATTGGTGACAGCAAACAGGTTGGAAAAAACAGATCAACAAAGTTGCTGTATGCAAGTGATGTGGTATTACAAGCAGACTCTGAACAGGAACTTCAGCAAATGATAGCAATGAAATGTAAAATTAAAGGCACATGGGATGAAAGTTAATATAGATAAGATACTTATCATGGCAAGAAACTGAATGAAGAGGCAAAAACAAAATCAGAGGGGCTGTAGCCAAATTGCACAGAGTGTCAGGTGTAATGTATGACAGAAGAATGCCAAAGAAGCTGAAAAGTAAGGTGTAGAACAAGACAGTGGTGCGTCCAGTACTACTGTATGGTACAGAAACCTGGGCAGGGAATGCAGAGCAGATGAAGAAGATAGCGGTGATGGAGATTAAGTGCCCGAGATAGCTGGTAGGATGCACACTGTGGGACAGATGAAGAAATTAGTACATAACAGCAAAAGCCAAAGTAGCTCCAATTGCAGAAAAGGTCAAAGGGACAGATTATGGTGGTTCAGCACATGTGCAGAAAAGCAGAAGACAACTTAGTGATGAAGATTTGAGAGAAAGGGAAGGAGATAAGAGAAAATGAGGACATCTTCCCAGGAGATTGATAGACTGAGTGAGAAACAACATACAACAATAACACATGACAAGAGGAAGAGGAAGGAGAGTACAGCGCATCAAGAAAGGTGGCAACAGCTGACACGAACCCCCTGACCCCATTTAGAAAAGGGGGGATGATAATGAAAGTGAGCTGCCCTGATCACGCCAATGGACATTTTTATAGTATTTCTACATGTATTGTGAATGTTCAATACTTTAGTATTTCTATATGCATTGTGAATATTCAATACTTTAGTATTTCTATATGTATTGTGAATACTCGATACTTTAGTATTTCTATATGTATTGTGAATATTCAATACTTCAGTATTTCTATATGTATTGTAAATATTTGATGCTTTAGTATTTCTATATGTACTGTGAATATTCCGATACTTTAGTATTTCTACATGGATTGTGAATATTCGATACTTCAGTATTTCTGTATGTATTGTGAATATTCAATACTTTAGTATATCTACATATATTGTGAATATTCAATACTTTAATATTTCTATATGTAGTATAAATATTCGATACTTTAGTATTTCTATATGTATTGTGAATATTCTGATACTTTAGTATTTCTATATGTATTGTAAACATTCTGATACTTTAGTATTTCTACATGAATTGTGAATATTCGATACTTCAGTATTTCTATATCTTCTTCTTTTGGTTGTTCCTGTTAAGGGTCGCCACAGCAGATCAACTGTTTCCATTTCTTCCTGTCCATTGCATCTTGCTCTGTCACACCAACCACCTGCATGTCCTCTCTCACCACATCCATAAACCTTATCTTAGGCCTCCCTCTTTTCCTGTTATCTGGCAGCTTCATCCTTAGCATCTTTTTCCCAATATACTCTGCATCCCTCCTCAGCACATGTCCAAACCAAAGTAATCTTGCCTCTCTGGCTTTGTCTCCAAACCTTCCAACCTGGGCTGACCCTCTAATATACTTATTCCTAATTCTGTCCATCCTCGTCACACCCAGTGCAAATCTTAACATCTTCATCTCTGCCATGTCAAGCTCTGACTCTTGCCTTTTTGTCAATGCCACTGTCTCCAACCCATATTTCTATATGTATTGTGAATATTCTGATATTTTAGTATTTCTACATGTATTGTAAATATTCTGATACTTTAGTATTTCTACATGCATTGTGAATATTCTGATACATTACTATTTCTGTATGTATTGTGAATATTCTGATACTTTAGTATTTCTATATGTATTGTAAACATTCTGATACTTTAGTATTTCTACATGTATTGTGAATATTCGATACTTCAGTATTTCTATATCTTTTTCTTTTGGCTGCTCCTGTTAAGGGTCGCCACAGCAGATCAACTGTTTCTATTTCTTCCTGTCCTTTGCATCTTGCTCTGTCACACCAACCACCTGCATGTCCTCTCTCACCACATCCATAAATCTTATCTTAGGCCTTCCTCTTTTCCTGTTACCTGGCAGCTTCATCCTTAGCATCTTTTTCCCAATATACTCTGCATCCCTCCTCAGCACATGTCCAAACAAATGTAATCTTGCCTCTCTGGCTTTGTCTCCAAACCTTCCAACCTGGGCTGACCTTCTAATATACTTATTCCTAATTCTGTCCATCCTCGTCACACCCAGTGCAAATCTTAACATCTTCATCTCTGCCATGTCAAGCTCTGACTCTTGCCTTTTTGTCAATGCCACTGTCTCCAACCCATATTTCTATATGTATTGTGAATATTCTGATATTTTAGTATTTCTACATGTATTGTAAATATTCTGATACTTTATTATTTCTACATGTATTGTGAATATTCTGATACTTTAGTATTTCTGTATGTATTGTGAATATTCCAATACTTTAGTATTTCTACATGCATTGTAAATATTCTAAACAGTGTAAGAAAGTTCTGTGTGGAAGATTTTCAGTCCATATATTTCTAGTTAATCACTGTATATTAATCAGATCAGACAATAGTAGTAGAAGTAGCGAACGTAAACTCGTCTTAAGTCAAAACAAAACAAAACAAAAAGTAATACTAGAAAATATATAATTGTACAGCATTACTAAGTATTCAAAAGTAATCCAAGCAAGGCAGGCAGTCTGTTTCCAGTCGAAAATCCTTTGTTAACTATACTTACTAGAAGAAGAGTCAGTAATGAATCAACAGATGGACCTAAACTAGTTTGAAGTGGATTGATGTTAACTTTAGAAACAGAAGCAATGAGGGGAAGACCATATTCAAGCCAGGAGCCAGGATAGAAGGACATCCTTGCTGAGGGGAAGACCGTATTCCAGCCAGGAGCCAGGACAGAAGGAAAGCCTTTCTAATGGCGAGTGGGAGGGAAAGATTTTTTTGGTGAAGAAAAACATGGAGTTTTATTTTTGAGTAGATTATTTTCTATGTCACAGTGAAAGTTAAGAGATTGGTCTTGAAAAAAGGCCAACATACTTGAAGGAAGGTGAGGTTTCAATGCTACATTTGTAAGGATGAGACATAGAAAATGCATTTGGACAGTTAGCTAGTTTGCATGATGTGGCAAAAACAATAGATTCTGCTTTTGAGGGGTTCAGAAGGAGGTTGTGTCAGATTAGTCATTGTTGCAGTTGGAACAGTTCAGACTTTGGTTGAGTTTGGATAATAAAATCAGAGTGCCGCATTTTGTAGATGTCGTATCATCAGCATAAAGTAGAAGAGGAAGTTGAAGGTAGTCAAGGGGCAGTTTGTTAATAAAGACGCGTGCCCACTGGTCATCCTCAGTAAACAAATGTCAATAAATAAACAAATGGAGAAGATAAAAGTATGTGGGGGGTGGTACCCTGGGAACAGCCACGAGAAGTTAGGCAGTGCCGGAAAGAATGTTTCCTATTGTTATTTTAAAGTATCTATTAGCCAAGAAACTTTTGAACAAAGATAATGAACCTGAGCTAATCCAGTTTCTGTAAGAAAGTTTATGAGTAGTTGATAAGATAAAAGCTTTAGTGAAATCAATGAAAAGTGTTCAGTGATGTTACCTTTGTCAGTACTAGTAAGAAAATCATCTGTAAGAGTCAACAGAGTTCTCACTGTGCTTCTGCCAGGCCAGAAGTCATGTTACCTGTGGGAGATGATGCAGTCCTGTTCGATATACTGGGATAATTAGGCCAGAAGCCATGTTACTTGTGGGAGACAATGCAGTAGTGTTGGATATTCTGGGATAATTGAGTATAGTCACTTTTTTTCCAGGAAGTTGCCTAGAGTTGGAAGTGTGGAGATAGGGCAAAAGTGGGAACAATTGTTTGGGCAAGAGTATTTTAGCAGAGGTTTTACTGTGACAATTTTCCAGATAAAAAGCATTATCTGTTTTCTGAAATAGAGGTTGTACATATAGGTAAATGGGTCCATCAATATCCCTCTGTACCAATGCCTAGTGGGCAATGTTGTAGTGTACTGTCTCACCAGATGCGTAGTAGCAAGCACTCCCCAAACCCTGCCTCAGCTGGTTGATGTCTATCTGTACTCATGAATAACCAATATGATGTGGCTCTCATCCACATAAATATTCATCCTGATGAAGAAGGCAATGCCATTTCATACTAGACTAGTATTTCAGTTCAAACTATCCGAGATTTAAAGTTGACTTGTTTGTTACCCTTTGTTACCCAGTACTTTACAGTTAATGTTTTCCCTTTGCTTTTGCAAGGGAGGAAGCCCACCTGCAGCCCCGCCCACTTCAATATAACAACTCCGAGATCACATTACATTGGAAAAGAGAATAAACAAAGACTATACAAGTAATACTCCTGCTGTTTCAGGCAAATCCAAACATCGCGTTTGTCAGCATTCTTGGAGAGAATACATAAAGTGTGTTACAGGGCTAGACAAGTGCAAATACTTGAATATAGACAAAGTGCTTATGCAATAGTATTTTGAAGCCACCTTACTTTAGAAAGAAACTAATTAACAATCAATGTATGCATGATTTCATTGGCAAATATGCATGGCATGCCAATCATTCATCATTTGCATACCACATCACCGGCATAAGGCCTGTCAATCACTCCGACCACACCCATTCCTGAGTGAAACAGCCAGTGATGCAGTACGCCGCCTAGTGATAGCTATGATATAGCTAGAGACAAAGAAAGGTCAAACATACCACTGAAAAGGCTCTTACCTTCCACAGGCTTGAGAAAATATAGCTTTTTTACACTCTTGTGTGCAACACGGGTATCTTTACAAGGCAACTGAGAAGGAAAACATTGTCATGTCTTTAGGTTTTGGGTCTAAACAAGGCATTTATATAGAGCAAGTGAATAATTAGCAATTACATTTATACATTCTGCTAAACTAGTTTCATGCCTACCTAGATAAGGACATAATTAAGGGAATGTTTTTTATCATTGTTTCTCAAGGATAATGCAGAACTCCCAAGTTTCTCCTTTCTTTATATTTGATTTTTGTGACATATGTGCTCATGTAAAATATAAAAAATGTTTTAAATTAAATGTAATAACTTATGCTGGAATATACAATATGCAAACTACTTACATGAGGCAAAAAAGTGAATAATAAATGTGTGACACTGTCCTATTACTTTTCATCTCTCTCTCTCTCTCTCTCTCTTGCAAATATATTTATTCTTTGTGCCCCTGTAAAATACCTCATTGGTGCAACAGCGTTGTCTGATATAATAATATCTGTTATCTCTATCAGCTACAATACACTGGTTAAAGTTCTAAGTTTGGAGTCTAGTCACAGTTTTGACCAGCCCCATTTATGTACTCTGTTATCTGGTTAAAAAATAGGTAAATAAATAAACAA
>NC_056729.1:1838025554-1838043054 GCF_019279795.1 Protopterus annectens
ATATAATCCATGGTGTCACTAGGGGGGAACCCAGGGGCATGTGCTCACCCCCCGCCCCGTGAAAGTGAGTGCCCCCCTGAGTGCCCTAGTAAACAACTCACCACCCAGGCTAGATCCACAAGGCAACATAGGCCATGTTGGCAGGGCTGCACCATAATAATTAACAAAATAAAATAAAAAAAAAAAGACAGAAACTAGTCCAAACAACTTACATGCCTAAACCTGCAGTGTCCACTTCTAATCCAATTTTCTTCTCTGCTCTGTTTTGCTCTGGTCTCTTACACTGGTTCAAATGTACAGCATTTGAGCCAATGAGAGACAGTCTGAAGGTAAAACAAGAGTCACCACCAAAAGCATAGCCTTTTGTTTTTAACTAGCTGTGAGCTGCTTCTGGAGCCTGATTTATTATGCTATTTGCTGATGCTTTCTGGAGCTAGGGAGTTAGTGTCTAAAGCTTGGTATTTTCCTTTTGGCTGCTTTGTCAGGTGCTGCCCGGGTGTGATAAAGATGCTGCAATTCCCTGTTACTTAAACTTTCCTGGAAAAGAATAAGAAAGGTCTTATTACCAGACAGTGACAGCAATCCTGTTATGGAGCAGAAAAGCAGCACAGGGTACTGCTAGTGTTTGTGTGTGCGTGTGTGTGTGTGTGAGTGTGTGTGTGTGTGTGTGTGAGTGTGTGTGTGTGTGTGTGTGTGTGTGTGTGTGTGTGTGTGTGTGTGTGTGTGTGTCACACCCAAAGCACATAATGCTTTGCATAAAACATTCCCCCCATCTTATTTCTATTTTAATAAAGAACATAGATTAAATGACTTGTATGCATTCATACAAAAGGCTGTAACTGATTGCCGTGTGTATGTGTATGGTGGTCCTGCGTCCTAGCGTAGTTACGGAGCGATGGAACATGAGCCATGCTCGCTAGTTATGCTTCTTCCTTTCCTTATTTTGCTGACTAACGGTGTATGTTTATTATTTGGCTGTGAATAAATTAGACAGTATGAAGTTTGAATTTACTGTTACTATTTTAACTATAAATACATTTTTAGTTTAGCTTGTTGTTTGCAGGCACTTAGGTTCTAACTGCACTATATTTGGCCTACAGCACTTTATCTGGCATTTAGTGCAGATAAGTAAGTCTATGAGCTGCGATTTTTTACTCTGTATGCTGTGTTTTCTTGAATGTAATCACAAGGAAGATATAATGGCATTGACTTGCTTTTTTACAAAGTACTGCCCCTCTCTACAGGCCATATCAAAAAGTATTTAATTCTGATCACACAGCATGTGCCCTAACTCTATCCATAAAATAATCTCTTTATGACTCTGTACATGATTTTAATGTGAAAAAGTGAAATAAGTAACAGACGCAGTATTGCATGTCAAATTGCTCCTCACAAAGACAGTAACCCTGACACGCCACATCGGTGATTGTTAAACTCGTTAATGTTTAGAGTGCTAAATGCACTCACTTCTGACTCATTTGTACAACACTAGTTGAGTGGGTTGCTTGTTCCATTCAACCATAAAGAACTAGAAATGTAGAGCACACACAGCTGATTTGTTCTGCGATACTTTAATAATGATTCAGTGCCGTGATTAAGCACATTAAATATGTGAAAATTACTTTAACTGAACAAGAAGGGCAAAAACTGATTTTCTTGCTTATATGAAAATATTTCTGTCACATTTTGTTTTCCTTTTTGCTCGGAGCTCTAGCCAGTTGTTATCCAGAATGCCAGGAGTCAGGAATGTAACACCACATTAACTGACTGTCAGCTGTGATGAAGTAACTAGCATTTCCTTTCACACATTTTTAATCATGACTCCCAACCCCTAAATACCATCTTTCTGACTCTGCAGACCACAACATTCTGAATATGACCAACAAAGAAACGTAGTGCTAACAGTTAATTATTTCCAGTTGTTGTTTCCTCAAATAGGCATTGCCACTTTCAGACAAGCCACACTGACGATCCTTTAACTGTAAGGAAGTTATTTATCCACCACTTTCACACAAAGTCAGCTTCCCTACACTACCCCCAAATTAACTATTTCCTGACTCTGGCATACCTCTCAACCTGTTAGAGCAAGAAATCTGGACAAAGCCACAAATAATTGGGGGACACAGGCCCAAAAATAGTGACACTTTTTAAATATTGCTGTTACAAACTTTGAAAGTTGATAGAATAACATGTTTTGCATTAGCATGAATTTTCTGAAGGATATGAAGTCTGAAACTCAAATGTTTGTCATTATTTTCTGACTTCAGCCCTCAATGGTTTGCAGTGATTTGCCAGAAAACAACAATTTTATGAGAAATGGACCAAAAATATGACTGAAAAATCTGTGAAAATCTGGACAGTTATACAGTAAGGACTCTGTGCATCACATATACCAAACAGGGATCATTACCTGTTCTCTTGCAAAAAACAGCATTCATTACTTGTCAGTGAATCTCTCTAACCAGAATATTATAGCAAATAAAAAAAAAAATTACAGTCATTGGATTGCCAACTGGTAATGCTACTGGTATAATTATCTGATGTCTTCCCAGTGTTACTATTTATTTTAGTAAATCTGCAATGGAAAAGCATCCCTGAAGATGGAAGCATCTGTTACCTATTTCAGTTTTTAGTGAAATGATCAGAGGTCATTCTATAAGCGCTGGCATTGGTGAGTCTGGCCAGCCAATAACAGTACTCATCTCACAAGTTAAAGGTCATGATTAGCTTTGGAGTGTCACTATGAAAGTGGAAGGAAGACGAGACAACATGCAAATAAACAGCACAATATCATGGGATAACTAATATGTTAGCTACAACAATGAAGACTTAACATTTTCAAAGGGTAGGAGAGTATTTTTTATTCCACAGAAGCATACAAAAAATCTGAGCTGTATCACCATCTGCTACTGTGACCATGTCATTTGATGTCACGATAACTCAGTACCAAATGTTATGGGGTTAGTTTTTCAGGCAAAAAGATTAACCAAGTTCCAGCACATCAACATCATCATTGAAACAACTGGGCTTGGATCACACATGCCTGGCAACTAATGTACATATTACAAAACCTCAAGAAGATAGTACTTTGGAAGACACATGCAGTAACAGTAAACATGAAAAACTAAGTATTTTGAGGTTTCACTCCCACACCTTCCTTACCTTATAATTCTCATTCTGTGGTCACTGCACCTTAGAGAAAGCATCAACACTGATGACCAGTGTAAAGCTTGTCTCAATCTGTCTGTGGACAGTTACCAGACTGACTACCCACAATATCAAAATGCATGAATATTAGCATCTCACTCATGGGTGATTATAGCTACAGTGACACCAACAACCAGAACTTGAGGGGTTCTGCTCACATAACAGTGATACAAGTGTGGATGATCTGAGTAATACACAAGTCGCACAGAACAACATAAAGCTAACCACATCTAATGGCAGGCACTTTCCTGATACATTAGTAGAGGCAGAATTCAGGCAGTCAGTATCAGAACTTAGTCAATTAAGAGTTGATTTGGAGTTGCTGTTTTAAAAGTGTAGAGGGTAAGGCAGTCTCAGACCAGGGCAGGAGTGGTTGTTTGGCAAAAAGTAGTCACCAAATGGTAATTTTCCCATTCAGATAAACTAGAGAGTCACATCAAACAAGAGTAATAGTTCTGAATTTCAGTAAAGCAGACTTTGATAAAATGAAACAGTGCCCAAGGAAAGCTGTAACAAACATAAATGAAGGTAGTACGGGTGACTGAAAGACATACACAAAAACTGTTACTAGAGAAGTATTTATTAAAGAAGGAAATCAGCTATTACAGAGCACTCACATCCATCTCCAAGTATTTATTAAAGAAGGAAATGCTATTACAGAGCACGCACGTCCATCTCCAAGTATTTATTAAAGAAGGAAATGCTATTACAGAGCACGCACGTCCATTTCCAAGTATTTATTAAAGAAGGAAATGCTATTACAGAGCACGCACGTCCATCTCCAAGTATTTATTATAGAAGGAAATCGGCTATGACAGAGCACTCACGTCCATCTCCAAGTATTTATTATAGAAGGAAATGCTATTACAGAGCACTCACGTCCATCTCCAAGTATTTATTATAGAAGGAAATCGGCTATGACAGAGCACTCACGTCCATCTCCAAGTATTTATTAAAGAAGGAAATCAGCTACTACAGAGCACTCACGTCCATCTCCAAGTATTTATTAAAGAAGGAAATGCTATTACAGAGCATGCACGTCCATCTCCAAGTATTTATTATAGAAGGAAATCGGCTATGACAGAGCACTCACGTCCATCTCCAAGTATTTATTAAAGAAGGAAATGCTATTACAGAGCACTCACGTCCATCTCCAAGTATTCATTAAAGAAGGAAATCGGCTATGACAGAGCACTCACGTCCATCTCCAAGTATTTATTAAAGAAGGAAATCGGCTATGACAGAGCACGCACATCCATCTCCAAGTATTTATTAAAAAAGGAAATCAGCTATGACAGAGCACTCACATCCATCTCCAAGTATTTAATATAGAAGGAAATCGGCTATTACAGAGCATTCACGTCCATCTCCAAGTATTTATTATAGAAGGAAATCGGCTATTACAGAGCACTCACGTCCATCTCCAAGTATTTATTATAGAAGGAAATCGGCTATGACAGAGCACTCACGTCCATCTCCAAGTATTTATTATAGAAGGAAATCGGCTATGACAGAGCACTCACGTCCATCTCCAAGTATTTATTATAGAAGGAAATCGGCTATGACAGAGCACTCACGTCCATCTCCAAGTATTTATTATAGAAGGAAATCGGCTATTACAGAGCACGCACGTCCATCTCCAAGTATTTATTATAGAAGGAAATCGGCTATGACAGAGCACTCACGTCCATCTCCAAGTATTTATTAAAGAAGGAAATCAGCTATTACAGAGCACGCACGTCCATCTCCAAGAATTTATTATAGAAGGAAATCGGCTATTACAGAGCACGCATGTCCATCTCCAAGTATTTATTAAAGAAAGAAATCGGCTATTACAGAGCATGCACGTCCATCTCCAAGTATTTCTTATAGAAGGAAATCGGCTATGACAGAGCACTCACGTCCATCTCCAAGTATTTATTATAGAAGGAAATCAGCTATTACAGATCATGCACGTCCATCTCCAAGTATTTATTATAGAAGGAAATCGGCTATGACAGAGCACGCACGTCCATCTCCAAGTATTTATTAAAGAAGGAAATGCATTTACAGAGCATGCACGTCCACCTCCAAGTATTTATTAAAGAAGGAAATGCTATTACAGAGCACTCACGTCCATCTCCAAGTATTTATTATAGAAGGAAATCGGCTATGACAGAGCATGCACGTCCATCTCCAAGTATTTATTAAAGAAGGAAATCAGCTATTACAGAACACACACGTCCATCTCCAAGTATTTATTATAGAAGGAATTCGGCTATGACAGAGCACGCACGTCCATCTCCAAGTATTTATTATAGAAGGAAATCGGCTATGACAGAGCACTCATGTCCATCTCCAAGTATTTATTAAAGAAGGAAATCAGCTATTACAGAGCACGCACGTCCATCTCCAAGTATTTATTATAGAAGGAAATCGGCTATTACAGAGCACGCACGTCCATCTCCAAGTATTTATTAAAGAAGGAAATCGGCTATTACAGAGCATGCACGTCCATCTCCAAGTATTTATTATAGAAGGAAATCGGCTATGACAGAGCACGCACGTCCATCTCCAAGTATTTATTATAGAAGGAAATCGGCTATGACAGAGCACTCACGTCCATCTCCAAGTATTTATTAAAGAAGGAAATCAGCTATTACAGAGCACGCACGTCCATCTCCAACTATTTATTATAGAAGGAAATCGGCTATTACAGAGCACGCACGTCCATCTCCAAGTATTTATTACAGAAGGAAATCGGCTATGACAGAGCACTCACATCCATCTCCAAGTATTTATTATAGAAGGAAATCGGCTATGACAGAGCACTCACATCCATCTCCAAGTATTTATTATAGAAGGAAATCGGCTATTACAGAGCACTCACGTCCATCTCCAAGTATTTATTATAGAAGGAAATCAGCTATTACAGAGCATGCACGTCCATCTCCAAGTATTTATTAAAGAAGGAAATGCTATTACAGAGCACTCACGTCCATCTCCAAGTATTTATTATAGAAGGAAATCGGCTATGACAGAGCACGCACGTCCATCTCCAAGTATTTATTAAAAAAGGAAATCAGCTATTACAGAGCACACACGTCCATCTCCAAGTATTTATTAAAGAAGGAAATCGGCTATTACAGAGCATGCACGTCCATCTCCAAGTATTTATTATAGAAGGAAATCGGCTATGACAGAGCACGCACGTCCATCTCCAAGTATTCATTAAAAAAGGAAATCAGCTATTACAGAGCACGCACGTCCATCTCCAAGTATTTATTAAAGAAGGAAATGCTATTACAGAGCATGCATGTCCATCTCCAAGTATTTATTATAGAAGGAAATCGGCTATGACAGAGCACTCACATCCATCTCCAAGTATTTATTATAGAAGGAAATTGGCTATGACAGAGCACTCACGTCCATCTCCAAGTATTTATTATAGAAGGAAATCGGCTATTACAGAGCACTCACGTCCATCTCCAAGTATTTATTATAGAAGGAAATCAGCTATTACAGAGCACTCACATCCATCTCCAAGTATTTATTATAGAAGGAAATCGGCTATGACAGAGCACTCACGTCCATCTCGCGGGCGGCACAGTGGTGCAGTGGTTAACATTGTCACCTCACAGCAAGAGGTTCTCTGGTTCGATTCTCGGCTGGGGTGCCTTCTGTGGAGTTGCATGTTCTCCTGTGTTCATGGGTTTCCTCCGGTATTTTCCTCCCACATTCCAAAGACATGCATCTGGAGCATTTCTCCCCGGGCCTCTGCTGAAAACAGGCTCTGTGGAACCTAGTCAGACATTCCCGGTCACCAAATATTAAATAAAAAAAAAAAAATAAAAAAGTATTTATTATAGAAGGAAATCAGCTATTACAAAGCACGCACGTCCATCTCCAAGTATTTATTAAAGAAGGAAATTGGCTATGACAGAGCACGCACGTCCATCTCCAAGTATTTATTAAAGAAGGAAATCAGCTATTACAGAGCACTCACATCCATCTCCAAGTATTTATTAAAAAAGGAAATCAGCTATTACAGAGCACGCACGTCCATCTCCAAGTATTTATTATAGAAGGAAATCGGCTATTACAGAGCACGCACGTCCATCTCCAAGTATTTATTAAAAAAGGAAATCAGCTATTACAGAGCACTCACGTCCATCTCCAAGTATTTATTATAGAAGGAAATTGGCTATGACAGAGCACGCACGTCCATCTCCAAGTATTTATTATAGAAGGAAATCGGCTATGACAGATCACTCACGTCCATCTCCAAGTATTTATTAAAGAAGGAAATGCTATTACAGAGCATGCACGTCCATCTCCAAGTATTTATTAAAGAAGGAAATGCTATTACAGAGCACTAACGTCCATCTCCAAGTATTTATTATAGAAGGAAATGCTATTACAGAGCACTAACGTCCATCTCCAAGTATTTATTAAAGAAGGAAATGCTATTACAGAGCATGCACGTCCATCTCCAAGTATTTATTAAAGATGGAAATCGGCTATGACAGAGCACTCACGTCCATCTCCAAGTATTTATTAAAAAAGGAAATCAGCTATGACAGAGCACTCACATCCATCTCCAAGTATTTATTATAGAAGGAAATCGGCTATGACAGAGCACTCACGTCCATCTCCACGTATTTATTATAGAAGGAAATCAGCTATTACAGAGCACTCACGTCCATCTCCAAGTATTTATTAAAGAAGGAAATGCTATTACAGAGCACGCACGTCCATCTCCAAGTATTTATTAAAGAAGGAAATCGGCTATGACAGAGCATGCACGTCCATCTCCAAGTATTTATTAAAGAAGGAAATGCTATTACAGAGCATGCAAGTCCATCTCCAAGTATTTATTATAGAAGGAAATCGGCTATGACAGAGCATGGACGTCCATCTCCAAGTATTTATTATAGAAGGAAATCAGCTATTACAGAGCACGCACGTCCATCTCCAAGTATTTATTATAGAAGTAAATCAGCTATTACAGAGAACTCACGTCCATCTCCAAGTATTTATTATAGAAGGAAATCGGCTATGACAGAGCACTCACGTCCATCTCCAAGTATTTATTATAGAAGGAAATCGGCTATAACAGAGCACGCACGTCCATCTCCAAGTATTTATTATAGAAGGAAATCAGCTATTACAGAGCACTCACGTGCATCTCCAAGTATTTATTATAGAAGGAAATCGGCTATGACAGAGCATGCACGTCCATCTCCAAGTATTTATTATAGAAGGAAATCGGCTATGACAGAGCACTCACGTCCATCTCCAAGTATTTATTATAGAAGGAAATCGGCTATGACAGAGCACTCACGTGCATCTCCAAGTATTTATTATAGAAGGAAATCGGCTATGACAGAGCACGCACGTCCATCTCCAAGTATTTATTATAGAAGGAAATCGGCTATTACAGAGGACGCACGTCCATCTCCAAGTATTTATTACAGAAGGAAATCGGCTATGACAGAGCACTCACATCCATCTCCAAGTATTTATTATAGAAGGAAATCGGCTATGACAGAGCACGCACCTCCATCTCCAAGTATTTATTAAAGAAGGAAATCGGCTATGACAGAGCACTCACGTCCATCTCCAAGTATTTATTAAAAAAGGAAATCAGCTATGACAGAGCACTCACATCCATCTCCATGTATTTATTATAGAAGGAAATCGGCTATGACAGAGCACTCACGTCCATCTCCACGTATTTATTATAGAAGGAAATCAGCTATTACAGAGCACTCACTTCCATCTCCAAGTATTTATTAAAGAAGGAAATGCTATTACAGAGCACGCACGTCCATCTCCAAGTATTTATTAAAGAAGGAAATCGGCTATGACAGAGCATGCACGTCCATCTCCAAGTATTTATTAAAGAAGGAAATGCTATTACAGAGCATGCAAGTCCATCTCCAAGTATTTATTATAGAAGGAAATCGGCTATGACAGAGCATGGACGTCCATCTCAAGTATTTATTATAGAAGGAAATCAGCTATTACAGAGCACTCGTCCATCTCCAAGTATTTATTATAGAAGTAAATCAGCTATTACAGAGCACTCACGTCCATCTCCAAGTATTTATTATAGAAGGAAATCGGCTATGACAGAGCACTCACGTCCATCTCCAAGTATTTATTATAGAAGGAAATCGGCTATGACAGAGCACTCACGTCCATCTCCAAGTATTTATTATAGAAGGAAATCGGCTATGACAGAGCACTCACGTGCATCTCCAAGTATTTATTATAGAAGGAAATCGGCTATGACAGAGCACGCACGTCCATCTCCAAGTATTTATTATAGAAGGAAATCGGCTATTACAGAGCACGCACGTCCATCTCCAAGTATTTATTACAGAAGGAAATCGGCTATGACAGAGCACTCACATCCATCTCCAAGTATTTATTATAGAAGGAAATCGGCTATGACAGAGCACGCACCTCCATCTCCAAGTATTTATTAAAGAAGGAAATCAGCTATTACAGAGCACTCATGTCCATCTCCAAGTATGTATTTTAGAAGGAAATCGGCTATGACAGAGCACTCACTTCCATCTCCAAGTATTTATTAAAGAAGGAAATGCTATTACAGAGCACGCACGTCCATCTCCAAGTATTTATTAAAGAAGGAAATCGGCTATGACAGAGCATGCACGTCCATCTCCAAGTATTTATTAAAGAAGGAAATGCTATTACAGAGCATGCAAGTCCATCTCCAAGTATTTATTATAGAAGGAAATCGGCTATGACAGAGCATGGACGTCCATCTCCAAGTATTTATTATAGAAGGAAATCAGCTATTACAGAGCACGCACGTCCATCTCCAAGTATTTATTATACAAGTAAATCAGCTATTACAGAGCACTCACGTCCATCTCCAAGTATTTATTATAGAAGGAAATCGGCTATGACAGAGCACTCACGTCCATCTCCAAGTATTTATTATAGAAGGAAATTGGCTATGACAGAGCACGCACGTCCATCTCCAAGTATTTATTATAGAAGGAAATCAGCTATTACAGAGCACTCACGTGCATCTCCAAGTATTTATTATAGAAGGAAATCGGCTATGACAGAGCATGCACGTCCATCTCCAAGTATTTATTATAGAAGGAAATCGGCTATGACAAAGCACTCACGTCCATCTCCAAGTATTTATTATAGAAGGAAATCGGCTATGACAGAGCACTCACGTGCATCTCCAAGTATTTATTATAGAAGGAAATCGGCTATGACAGAGCACGCACGTCCATCTCCAAGTATTTATTATAGAAGGAAATCGGCTATTACAGAGCACGCACGTCCATCTCCAAGTATTTATTACAGAAGGAAATCGGCTATGACAGAGCACTCACATCCATCTCCAAGTATTTATTATAGAAGGAAATCGGCTATGACAGAGCACGCACCTCCATCTCCAAGTATTTATTAAAGAAGGAAATCAGCTATTACAGAGCACTCACGTCCATCTCCAAGTATGTATTTTAGAAGGAAATCGGCTATGACAGAGCACTCACTTCCATCTCCAAGTATTTATTAAAGAAGGAAATGCTATTACAGAGCACGCACGTCCATCTCCAAGTATTTATTAAAGAAGGAAATCGGCTATGACAGAGCATGCACGTCCATCTCCACGTATTTATTAAAGAAGGAAATGCTATTACAGAGCATGCAAGTCCATCTCCAAGTATTTATTATAGAAGGAAATCGGCTATGACAGAGCATGGACGTCCATCTCCAAGTATTTATTATAGAAGGAAATCAGCTATTACAGAGCACGCACGTCCATCTCCAAGTATTTATTATACAAGTAAATCAGCTATTACAGAGCACTCACGTCCATCTCCAAGTATTTATTATAGAAGGAAATCGGCTATGACAGAGCACTCACGTCCATCTCCAAGTATTTATTATAGAAGGAAATTGGCTATGACAGAGCACGCACGTCCATCTCCAAGTATTTATTATAGAAGGAAATCAGCTATTACAGAGCACTCACGTGCATCTCCAAGTATTTATTATAGAAGGAAATCGGCTATGACAGAGCATGCACGTCCATCTCCAAGTATTTATTATAGAAGGAAATCGGCTATGACAAAGCACTCACGTCCATCTCCAAGTATTTATTATAGAAGGAAATCGGCTATGACAGAGCACTCACGTGCATCTCCAAGTATTTATTATAGAAGGAAATCGGCTATGACAGAGCACGCACGTCCATCTCCAAGTATTTATTATAGAAGGAAATCGGCTATTACAGAGCACGCACGTCCATCTCCAAGTATTTATTACAGAAGGAAATCGGCTATGACAGAGCACTCACATCCATCTCCAAGTATTTATTATAGAAGGAAATCGGCTATGACAGAGCACGCACCTCCATCTCCAAGTATTTATTAAAGAAGGAAATCAGCTATTACAGAGCACTCACGTCCATCTCCAAGTATGTATTTTAGAAGGAAATCGGCTATGACAGAGCACTCACGTGCATCTCCAAGTATTTATTATAGAAGGAAATCGGCTATGACAGAGCACGCACGTCCATCTCAAAGTATTTATTATAGAAGGAAATCGGCTATTACAGAGCACTCACGTCCATCTCCAAGTATTTATTAAAGAAGGAAATCAGCTATTACAGAGCATGCACGTCCATCTCCAAGTATTTATTAAAAAAGGAAATCAGCTATGACAGAGCACTCACATCCATCTCCAAGTATTTATTATAGAAGGAAATCGGCTATGACAGAGCATGCACCTCCATCTCCAAGTATTTATTATAGAAGGAAATCAGCTATTACAGAGCACTCACGTCCATCTCCAAGTATTTATTATAGAAGGAAATCGGCTATGACAGAGCACTCACGTCCATCTCCAAGTATTTATTAAAAAAGGAAATGCTATTACAGAGCACTCACGTCCATCTCCAAGTATTTATTATAGAAGGAAATCAGCTATGACAGAGCATGCACGTCCATCTCCAAGTATTTATTATAGAAGGAAATCGGCTATGACAGAGCACTCACGTCCATCTCCAAGTATTTATTAAAGAAGGAAATCGGCTATTACAGAGCACTCACGTCCATCTCCAAGTATTTATTATAGAAGGAAATCGGCTATGACAGAGCACGCACGTCCATCTCCAAGTATTTATTATAGAAGGAAATCGGCTATTACAGAGCACTCACGTCCATCTCCAAGTATTTATTAAAGAAGGAAATCAGCTATTACAGAGCACTCACATCCATCTCCAAGTATTTATTAAAGAAGGAAATGCTATTACAGAGCACGCACGTCCATCTCCACGTATTTATTAAAGAAGGAAATGCTATTACAGAGCATGCACGTCCATCTCCAAGTATTTATTAAAGAAGGAAATCGGCTATGACAGAGCACTCACGTCCATCTCCAAGTATTTATTAAAAAAGGAAATCAGCTATGACAGAGCACTCACATCCATCTCCAAGTATTTATTATAGAAGGAAATCGGCTATGACAGAGCACTCACGTCCATCTCCAAGTATTTATTATAGAAGGAAATCAGCTATTACAGAGCATGCACGTCCATCTCCAAGTATTTATTATAGAAGGAAATCGGCTATGACAGAGCACTCACGTGCATCTCCAAGTATTTATTATAGAAGGAAATGCTATTACAGAGCACTCACGTCCATCTCCAAGTATTTATTAAAGAAGGAAATCGGCTATGACAGAGCACTCACGTCCATCTCCAAGTATTTATTATAGAAGGAAATGCTATTACAGAGCACTCACGTCCATCTCCAAGTATTTATTAAAAAAGGAAATCGGCTATGACAGAGCATGCACGTCCATCTCTAAGTATTTATTAAAAAAGGAAATCGGCTATGACAGAGCACTCACGTGCATCTCCAAGTATTTATTATAGAAGGAAATGCTATTACAGAGCACTCACGTCCATCTCCAAGTATTTATTAAAGAAGGAAATCGGCTATGACAGAGCACTCACGTCCATCTCCAAGTATTTATTATAGAAGGAAATGCTATTACAGAGCACTCACGTCCATCTCCAAGTATTTATTAAAGAAGGAAATCGGCTATGACAGAGCACTCACGTCCATCTCCAAGTATTTATTAAAGAAGGAAATCAGCTATTACAGAGCACTCACGTCCATCTCCAAGTATTTATTAAAGAAGGAAATGCTATTACAGAGCACTCACATCCATCTCCAAGTATTTATTAAAGAAGGAAATCGGCTATGACAGAGCACTCACGTCCATCTCCAAGTATTTATTAAAAAAGGAAATCAGCTATGACAGAGCACTCACATCCATCTCCAAGTATTTATTAAAGAAGGAAATGCTATTACAGAGCACGCACGTCCATCTCCAAGTATTTATTAAAGAAGGAAATGCTATTACAGAGCTTGCACGTCCATCTCCAAGTATTTATTATAGAAGGAAATCGGCTATGACAGAGCACTCACGTCCATCTCCAAGTATTTATTATAGAAGGAAATGCTATTACAGAGCACTCACATCCATCTCCAAGTATTTATTATAGAAGGAAATCGGCTATGACAGAGCACTCACGTCCATCTCCAAGTATTTATTAAAGAAGGAAATCAGCTATTACAGAGCACTCACGTCCATCTCCAAGTATTTATTAAAGAAGGAAATGCTATTACAGAGCACGCACGTCCATCTCCAAGTATTTATTAAAGAAGGAAATGCTATTACAGAGCTTGCACGTCCATCTCCAAGTATTTACTATAGAAGGAAATTGGCTATGACAGAGCACTCACGTCCATCTCCAAGTATTTATTATAGAAGGAAATGCTATTACAGAGCATGCATGTTTATCTCCAAGTATTTATTATAGAATTATCACTTAGCAGTTGACATGTATGGATGGGAAACATTCTAATAAGCTTTTTTATACCAAAATACAACAGAAGATGATAATAGATTAAGGGTTATTATAAATCTGCATGCTAAATGTATCACTTGCCAAACAAACTATAGGCAAACAACAATGCTACTAAAAGCACCCAATGTGGATGCAGTTTTGGCCTTCCAGATATTAACCATTAAGTCAGGACTTAAGCATGTGTCTGAGATATTTATGCAACAAATGGACTACATTTCATTAAGAAATGAATTACTTTTTATTTTACACAACAACAAAATTATTATATGCCTTTTACGTTTAAAGTCATTTTAATGGACAATTTCAGGCCAATAAAGCCAAGCCACACTAGCTATGGATATGCATATTTCTGCCTTGTTATGACCTCATCAGCATAGCACAAGCAGAGTGTTTGACTAAGCATAAGAAACACAGGATTGTTATACCCAGCTGATGTCCATTATCATGGGCAATCAGAATCGCCATATAGCTGAAACACATGATGTTCATAAGGGTCATTTGCATATATCCCATGTGCCTCTGTTACAGGAGATTTGGGAGGTCACTCATTGGAAGTTCTAGCTTGGCTGGAGTTTTCATTTAGTTTTTACTGATTGCTTTTTCTGTGTGATCTTTCACTCTTTGTTTTAATTTGTTAGTTGGGATATTTTGCAGTCACCCTAATGATAATGGACATCAGCTGGGTATAGCAACCCTGTGTTTCTTATGCTTAGTCAAACACTCTGATTGTGCTGTGCTGATGAGGTCATAACAAGGCTGAAATATGCATATCCATAGCTAGTGGGGTTTGGTTTTATTGACCTGAAATTGTCCATTAAAATGACTTCAAATGTAAAAGTAATGGGCAATCAGAATCACCATATAGCTGAAACACCTGATGTTCATAAGGGTCATTTGCACATATCCATTGTGCCTCTGTTACATCCATGTAAGCTTTTACATCTCTGACCGGACTCATTTAGAGTTGATCATGCCTTCATCTATGTTGGCAAAGAAACAGCCAATAAAACAGACTCCCTGTATTCAAATGCAAAGGATGAATCTCCTTCCTGATCCCTTCTTTTTGTGTTGATATTTTGAGATATTGAGCTGAATTTATTCTTTAACCACAAAATCCTTTGCATAAACCTTTGAAAGAGACACACAGTAATTGTCAAAGGATAATACATGATAGGTCTGATTGTGGAAGAGTAGCACTTGCTTTGGAAAATGGTACTCCATACTGTTTCATGGTAATCATATCTTTGTTTGCTATCAATATAATGAAAACTTTAGTACCACCAACAATTACTTTAGTATTCACAGCTGCATACCACAGATGAGTGTAATCCTCACTCGGACCCAGATTATTTATGTTTGACTATTATTATTTTATTTTATATGTTTGACTATTATTATTTTATTTTATATGTTTGACTATTATTATTTTATTTTATATGTTTGACTATTATTTATGTTTGACTATTATTATTTTATTTTATATGTTTGACTGTTATTTATGTTTGACTATTATTATTTTATTTTATATGTTTGACTATTATTTATGTTTGACTTATTATTTTATTTTATATGTTTGACTATTATTATTTTATTTTATATGTTTGACTATTATTTATGTTTGACTTAAGCACTGCAGGAGGTGGGAGGAGAAGCAGTTGTCAGCTTGTCCATTCTGGTATGGAGGATGGTGTTACTGCCTGAAATCTTTTCTAGATGAGGGAAATGCTGTGATTGCCCAGCACAGTATCATACGATTTGGCACATAAGGATGATGGCGCAAACTGGCACTGTGTGTGCCAATCTGTGCATGGTGTTAGTAATTCCACCCAATTAGGGTTAGGAAAAAATATCATATGCAGCAATGTGAATGCTGCCATACCAGGGCATTCTGATCTCCTCTCCACCACCCTGTCCATTGCACTTACCCTTAGGTGGTCTCACCTAGTAAGTCCTTTGGGGGCTCCAGTCCAAGAACCAATAAGAGAGGTGGTAGGGAGAGGTTAGACCAGCTAACCGGGGAGGGTCTCCAGTACAGGGCAATGGTTGACAGTCATGGGGGAGGGAATGAATTGTATTATTGAACTACATGAATGACATTAAGCTATTAACCATACATTGTACAGACAACATATACTTTGCTTGGTTGCTTTATAAAAAAGTTACATCAATCACTTAGAACAAATACAGAGAAATTTCAACCAGAAAATATCCTTTGCAAAATCTCTTTCTGTATCAAAAGATTATATCCATATTCACTTGCATAAGGCCAACTAAGGTTAGGCATAACATTGGTTTACACAGATCACCAAAATGAAACATTATTTGGCATCTTGGAAGTTAAAAAATTCACAGACAATATAGATCTAATTTTGTGAGTTTAACAAAGTATAAAAATGGAATGGAATAATCTTACCAAAATATTAGGTAGATAAACCCTATTAATTCATTCAAGCACATTCTGGTTACATATGCATAAACTCAACAATTCATGCAGTTTTATTTATTTATCTATCTGTTCTTTTATTGACTGGGTTAATCCCACTAGGCCAGTAGCCTCTTTTAAGGGGAGACTTGAGGTGATATTTAGACTACTAGGAGACATTTGGCCTGGTCATTAGGGGACTACTCCTTTTGATACATGCCATGGGATATTTTAGATACAGCTGAGCTACAACCAACTCAAGCAGATGGAACCTCAGTTTAACATTTCATCTGAAAAACAACACACTCAGGAATGCAGAGATCCCCCTCCCCATGCTGCACTGCAATTTTAGCAATCCTTTTACCTGGTATGGGAAGATAATCCAACACCATCTGCTCCAAAGGTGAGTGTGCTATCTACTGTTCTGCTGACAGATGATCTGACTACTTCAATCCTACCAATCAGGAGGCTGTACTGCTCAGATCTCTCAACTGTACCTATTTTGGAGGAACATACCTATTTTCAGTTCTGATTTATCACTGTACAGGACATACCTATTTTTGAAGTTTATTCTTATTTTCACACAATTTTCTGAATCCCCCTCATCACATGTGTTTTCTGAAGCTGTCTAGCACACAAAAAAACACATTACATACTAGTGGCAATAATAATTTAAAGAAAAAGGACACGTACCTTACACCTCCCTTTTTCTAAAGAAAAACAAATTACCTTGTGCGATAGAATTTTGCAACGCAGTTCATTAAAGTCTACAGATTTTACCTGTGTCTTTGATATGTGCTCTTAATTTGTCATCAGTTTTGTTACTCACTGTTTTTAATCATGTGCTTCTAAGTAGTATCTCACATACCTATTGGAAATGGGAAAAGTCATGTGCTATTAGGTATTCAAAATTTATGCTAATTAGATGTCCAGATTTTTGGCTATCTATATATACT
>NC_056729.1:1838048054-1838164431 GCF_019279795.1 Protopterus annectens
AAATTAAATATTGAAAAGGACAGTTTCACAACCTTCAGACTCCATGAATAAATGTGTTACTGCCTGTAGAAGATAGTGACTGACTGTAGGGCACTGAGCCTTTTCTCTCAATCACTGGTTGCACAAAGACAGTTTTGTGTTATCAGTGCCAGTCCTACTAATGAACTGGGATGAGTGCTGACTGAACAGAGACAGCAGTACCATCAGCACTAATACACGAAGTGATCACTGACTGTGCAGAGGGGAATGTCCAGCCTCCCTACTTCATCACTAACAGTATCACAGTGGTAAAGCCAATTATTAATGCTAGACACATGCTGCCTGTTTATCCCAATGATTAACCTGAATCATTAGTATCACAACAGCAATAATAAACAGCCCAATAGTGGCACTAGGAGTGAACGTGGGCCTGTGGCATAAAGGACTGAAGCTCTGACTTTACCACAGGCAACCAGTTTCATTTAGCAGCACTGATGTCTGAGAGGCCAGGTGGGAGAGGAGGAGCTGTAGTGGCCACAATGGCTCATGATACATTGGGCAGGGATTATTCTGCTGAATCAAAGAATAGGAATTGTGTATGTGGAAGAATGCACACCTCTTTCCCTGACCATTCAGCCATTACTAACTGAGCCACTCCCTGCCACCTAGCTCTTTCAGACAGGGACTGAATGATCTGAAAAGGCTTCTTGAGCAGGAATGAGTAGGCCACAGTGCTTTTTCCAAGCTCCTGGCCTTATAGAAGGAAAGGGCCGACTAGGTGCAGGCACTGGAGACACTGGATGGAGCCCCTCAGAGATTGGTGAGAAAATAATAAAATAAAGTAAGTCTGGAAGTATCCATGGCTACTATACCTGGCAGTATGTCAGTTCCTCAGGGAGTCTGCTATAGTGTAAGAAATAAAGTATGCATGAAAAACAGAACCACATCATTTCACAGAAGGTACATCTCATGAAAAGTGGAGAGATTGAAGCTATCCTGGTACAAATAAAATGCTGTCTTGAGAATAGATAGGTAGAAATAAAACATAAGCTAGCATCAATATGGCAGATATTAAGAAGGAGTGAACCTTGTTTGATGTCACATTGTACATTTGAAAAAAAAACATAGAAATTAAGCATTGTCTCACCTGCACATGATTTCATGTGTGAGTAGGACTCGACACATCTCTGGATTCTTGTCCTGACCTTCATATAGAATAGGCTGTAGTCATATGATGCAGAGAGACAGAAAACAAAATGGCTGTGAGTAACAACAGTAGCTGCTAACATATCTGATAATAACTGTCACTGTGCTTAGCTGACTTGTCAGTTATTCATAGGTTCATAGGTTCATAGGTAGATACTAGGCTATTGGCCCTAGGGCCTATACAAGCCCAGCCAAAAAGGTACCCTGGCTTTTACCACCCAAGAAAATTATTTTCTTGTGCCACTGTCGGGCACAACCACAGAAGTGATCCCCGGGGTGAATTTCCTATTTCCCATCCAATCATCAAGATTTTAGCATCAAGATTATTAACATCACCTTGATGAATAAAAGAGTAATCAGCCAGAATGCTGTTCAGTAATGTGGCATTATAAAGAATAATTCCAAGCCGAATCACTGCCATTTCAATGCTAACAAATACCTTTAGGTGAAATTTAATGTCACAGATGGACTTTCTGCTAAATTAATCTGTTAACACTTATTCACAGATTACATATTACTTCACACTCAGCTCTGCATTTTTTACACTTCTTCTCAACCATCATTGCCTCCTGTAGGGTCAATACATAATTTAAACTGCCACTCATTCATGTGGTCGAATGCAAACTGACAAAGTAAAAATAAATGGCACAAGCAGTCTTATTTAGTGTGTGTGTGTGTGTGTGTGTGTGTGTGTGTGTGTGTGTGTGTGTGTGTGTGCATGTGTGTGTGTGTGTGTGTGTGTTTAACAGTAGAAGGCTTTTGGGTCGATATTTGGGCAAGTAAAACTGTTTACATGGTGAAAGGCAGGCCTGTGGGCTTGCTTGCAAGGCTGATAGTGGGATAGAATGTATGTCAAGGGTATATCTGACTGTATGTACAGGTATCAGTGTCTGCAGATTACAACATCTCCAAACCAGGGGTATGTCTGACTGTATGTCTGGGTATCAGTGTCTGCAGATTACACCTCCAAATCATGGGTAAGACTGACTGTATGTATGGGTATCAGTGCCTGCAGATTACACCTCCAAACCAGGGATTTGTCTGACTGTATGTATGGGTATCAGTGTCTGCAGATTACAACACCTCCAAACCAGGGGTATGTCTGACTGTATGTCTGGGTATCAGTGTCTCCAGAGTACAACACCTCCAAACCAGGGGTATGTCTGACTGTATGTCTGGGTATCAGTGTCTGCAGATTACACCTCCAAACCAGGGATATGACTGACTGTATGTATGGGTATCAGTGTCTGCAGATTACACCTCCAAACCAGTGATATGTCTGACTGTATGTAGGGGTAGCAGTGTCTGCAGATTACACCTCCAAACCAGGGATTTGTCTGACTGTATGTATGGGTATCAGTGTCTGCAGATTATACCTCCAAACCAGGGATATGTCTGACTGTATGTAGGGGTAGCAGTGTCTGCAGATTACACCTCCAAACCAGAGATATGTCTGACTGTATGTACAGGTATCAGTGTCTGCAGATTACACCTCCAAACAAGGGATATGTCTGACTGTATGTATGGGTATCAATATTTGCAGATTACATCTCCAAACCAGGGATATGTCTGACTGTATGTACGGTTATCAGTATCTGTAGATTACACTCCAAACAAGGGATATGTCTGACTGTATGTATGGGTATCAGTGTCTGCAGATTACACCTCCAAACCAGGGATATGTCTGACTGTATGTATGGGTATCAGTGTCTGCAGATTATACCTCCAAACCAGGGGTATGACTGACTGTATGTATGGGTATCAGTGTCTGCAGATTACACCTCCAAACCAGGGATATGTCTGACTGTATGTCTGGGTATCAGTGCCTGCAGATTACACCTCCAAACCAGGGATATGTCTGACTGTATGTATGGGTATCAGTGTCTGCAGATTACACCTCCAAACCAGGGATATGTCTGACTGTATGTATGGGTATCAGTGTCTGTAGATTATTCTCCAAACCAGGGATATGTCTGACTGTATGTATGGGTATCAGTGTCTGCAGATTACAACACCTCCAAACCAGGGGTATGTCTGACTGTATGTGTGGGTATCATTGTCTGTAGATTACACCACCAAACCAGGGGTATGACTGACTGCATGTACAGGTATCAGTGTCTGTAGAATACAACACCTCCAAACCAGGGATATGTCTGACTGTATGTACAGGTATCAGTGTCTGCAAATTACAACACCTCCAAACCAAGGGTATGTCTGACTGTATGTACAGGTATCAGTGTCTGCAGATTACAACACCTCTAAACCAGGGGTATGTCTGACTGTATGTACAGGTATCAGTGTCTGTAGAATACAACACCTCCAAACCAGGGATATATCTGACTGTATGTATGGGTATCAGTGTCTCCAGAGTACAACACCTCCAAACCAGGGGTATGTCTGACTGTATGTACAGGTATCAGTGTCTGCAGATTACAACACCTCTAAACCAGGGGTATGTCTGACTGTATGTACAGGTATCAGTGTCTGCAGATTACAACACCTCTAAACCAGGGGTATGTCTGACTGTATGTACAGGTATCAGTGTCTGCAGATTACAACACCTCTAAACCAGGGGTATGTCTGACTGTATGTACAGGTATCAGTGTCTGCAGATTACAACACCTCTAAACCAGGGGTATGTCTGACTGTATGTATGGGTATTAGTGTCTGCAGATTACAACACCTCCAAACCAGGGGTATAACTGACTGTATGTCTGGGTATCAGTGTCTGCAGATTACAACACCTCCAAACCAGTCAGTGTCTGAGGAGAACCCTTGCTTTCCTACAGAGTTTATTATATCCTTGTATTCAGTGAGTACCTGATGTGCAACCAAAGCTATGCATGTTATTAGCAGGTGCAGAACTGAACAATAACTGAGCCATGTTTGGTGCACCTCACTTGCTTTAACAGTATCTGATGATCCAGTGGTACAATCCATAAATTGGATTTCACCAGATCTGATGATCTGATCCAAAACTTGGACTTCATCAGATTTCATGATCTGATCAAACTGGATTTCATCAAATCTGATGATCTGATGAAGTTCAGTTTGTGGATAAAAGCATTTATGACTGAATGAAACTGATTTTTTTCAATGATCAAGTCTACTCAATTTTTATTTGAGTGTTTTAAACTGAGCATTGTCTTTGCATGTTTTGGACTGCTGTTTTCAGTTAATGCACGCTAGAATATTAAGTGATTGTTGTTAATTTACAACAAAACAAAGAAGTGAAGGCTGTTTGCCACTCTTACACTCAGTCAGTTATTCTACTTGCATCTCTGTTTTTGTTTTGGATATGCAATATGCAGCTATTTATACTGTTCTCTGTAGCACCATTAGACATTGGTGGTAAATGCATTCTCCTGTAGATATAGTTTTAACCAAGATTACCCTGTTAATATGTAGATATATATCATGTCATCAGTATTAACATTAAATATGGGGGTAACTAGCTTGCCCTGTAGTTGTTCAGATTCTCACACTGCTCTCAGAAATAATATTAGCTACAAAGAACCACATGTTATACAACTACACAGCTGTGTAGAAACATGCAGACTTAGAAGCAGCTGTAACAGTTAACAGACATGGAAGAAAGAAAACATTTTTAATGCAAATTACATTTTAAAATATTTTAATGTTTAAGAGTGAATGGATATTGCTTCCATTTCATGCTTTTGTGAATTGAAATAGCAGCAAGTTAACTCAAGAACAAAACTACGCAAATTATATAACCAAAGGAAGTGAGTGTTCACTACATCAAAGGTTGCTAATAAGACTTTAATCAGAAAGCCTATGGAATACCACTCTGGAACAGCACAAATGAAGTGCAGGTGTCCAGGTACAGAGTAAAATTAACTAGAACCTGGGCGAGTAACAATAGTCTTAATATTTGGAAAGAAGTGGAAGATGGGTATGGGATTTATTCAAAGTCACTTAAATATCACATGGATATTAATAAAATACAGAACGTAATTAATACGGATGGCATAGTGACACATCATGTTGGCACTGCTATCTCATATTACTTGGTTCTCCACTTGTGTTCTTGTGCCTTCTGTGCCAAGTCTGTATACCTGTCCTATGCCACATGCTCCAGGTGTGTGTGTGTGTGTGTGTGTGTGTGTGTGTGTGTGTGTGTGTGTGTGTGTGTGTGTGTGTGTGTGTGTGTGTGTGTGTGTGCGCGTGTGTGTGTGTGCGTGTGTGTGTGTGTGTGTGTGTGTGTGTGTGTGTGTGTGTGTGTGTGTGTGTGTGTGTGTGTGTGTGTGTGTGTGTGTGTGTGTGTGTGTGTGCGTGTGTGTGTGTGTGTGTGTGTGTGTGTGTGTGTGTGTGTGTGTGTGTGTGTGTGTGTGTGTGTGTGTGTGTGTGTGTGTGTGTGTGTGTGTGTGTGTGTGTTTTGCAAGGACAAAGATAGTCATATATGAAACTAGATAAGGAGAGATTTGTTGGCCAGTTGAAACCTGTTTACATTTTCATGTATCTACGTTTATAATGAAGATGTGGTCTGATTACTTGACTAGTTCAAAGTCATAGCATACACAAAGAAACTGAGCAATTATGTGCAGACCTACAAGAGTCATGTTGTTAGCAAGCCTATGGTTCAACCCACTGTAATACAGTTTCGGACTTCAGAAACACTCCAGGGTAGGACAATAGACATATTATCAGAAACACTCCAGGGTAGGACAATAGACATATTATCAGAAACACTCCAGGGTAGGACAATAGACATATTATCAGAAACACTCCAGGGTAGGACAATAGACATATTATCAGAAACACTCCAGGGTAGGACAATAGACATATTATCAGAAACACTCCAGGGTAGGACAATAGACATATTATCAGAAACACTCCAGGGTAGGACAATAGACATATTAACAGAAACACTCCAGGGTAGGACAATAGACATATTATCAGAAACACTCCAGGGTAGGACAACAGACATATTATCAGAAACACTCCAGGGTAGGACAATAGACATATTATCAGAAACACTCCAGGGTAGGACAACAGACATATTATCAGAAACACTCCAGGGTAGGACAACAGACATATTATCAGAAACACTCCAGGGTAGGACAACAGACATATTATCAGAAACACTGCAGGGTAGGACAATAGACATATTATCAGAAACACTCCAGGGTAGGACAATAGACATATTATCAGAAACACTCCAGGGTAGGACAATAGACATATTATCAGAAACACTCCAGGGTAGGACAATAGACATATTATCAGAAACACTCCAGGGTAGGACAATAGACATATTATCGGAAACACTCCAGGGTAGGACAATAGACATATTATCGGAAACACTCCAGGGTAGGACAATAGACATATTATCGGAAACACTCCAGGGTAGGACAATAGACATATTATCAGAAACACTCCAGGGTAGGACAATAGACATATTATCAGAAACACTCCAGGGTAGGACAATAGACATATTATCAGAAACACTCCAGGGTAGGACAACAGACATATTATCAGAAACACTCCAGGGTAGGACAATAGACATATTACCAGAAACACTCCAGGGTAGGACAATAGACATATTACCAGAAACACTCCAGGGTAGGACAATAGACATATTATCAGAAACACTCCAGGGTAGGACAATAGACATATTATCAGAAACACTGCAGGGTAGGACAATATTAAACTTATTAGCTTTTTCATTTTGTTTCTCTACTTGAAGAATACAGGAATGAAATCTTTATTAAAGCATTCCGAGCTGTGTGTTCCCTTTACAAGCTAAAGCTGTCTTCCTTTTTACTGACTCCATCTCTGCACTAACGTATACAACAGTTAGGTGAACAGCTCAGATATGGTACTTTATGTAAAAACTAAGAAAGGCAGGTGTAAGTATTGCATTAATAAGTCTTACCTGCTTTGTCATGGAATCTATCAAGCGGACATACAGGTCCTGCTCTGTCCGAATTCCTGTGAGTAAAACAGAAACCAGTTATGCAGCTTTATGTAATACAACTTAGTGATACAACTTCCTTTGATAACTTAAAGAACAACTTCTGTGTGTTAAACAATTTATTTATTTACAGATATGATCCAATTGAGCAGAGCCCCTTATAAGTGGAGGCCTGGGGAGGAAAGAGTCATATGAATTTACACAAAACATTAAAAAAAGATTTTGTAATAACATTTTTGAACATTTATGCAACAGAAAATAAGAACATGCGATTCAACAACTGATAACGACATTCAGTAAAATGTAACACTAACAATATGAGTACATCTTATGCAGTGAATTTATACAGGGAGGAACACGGACATAAAGTAGCCGCAGGAGATAATGTAGCAATGAGAGGGACAATAATAGAATATCGTCTGCAGTTAAAAGAAATGAAAAGCTGGAGTAACTAATGCAGGTTTAAGTAAGAATAAAATACTATTTCAGACAGGGATGGAGCAAGAGCAAGTCCGATTATCCCCGAGGTGCATTTCTAGAACTTTTTAAAGGATTTGTGTGAACAGTCCACTCTTAATATGTATTGGAGTGGCATTCCAAATTGTTGAGACATGACAAAATAGTAACCATCCTGCTGCATTAGTAGATTTAGTAAGTCATTATCAATTGATCATATGGTTCTGTTTGGAATATCGTCTAAGTCTGGGCAATTTTCAGGGTTGCAGATTACAGTGAGTACAACCTATGAACCTATTTGTGTGTCATACTCAGGTGATAATAAGACAAGTGAGGGAGTTCTAACCAGAGCAGCGTTTAGGGCTAAGGAGTGGTGTGACCAGTAGCTTAGGTTCACTGCAAATTTTGCACTTTTGGTAAAACATTGTTCTAGTACATTCATTTGGGAGATTTACAGATTAATAAATATGGAGCCTACATACAGAAGGGTATATAGGCAATATATATGTTTGCTTCTTCAGTTAAAATGAGTTAATTCTGTAGAGGAGACCAAGTTTTTAATGTGCTTTTTTTGACACTTTCTTTTATATGGAAATCAAATTTCAGATTTTCATCAATTACTGCTTGTAACAGCTCTGAGTATGAAATACTTTCAGTTGTGGTGTTACTGGAAGAGATAGGAAGAAGTTGGGCTTGATCTCTTAGAATGTTTTAAAAGTAAAGATGGGAAGTTTTTTTTTTTTTTTTTTTTTTTGTGGTTCAATAGAACCAAACCTCTACAGAGAGGATGGATTCTTGTGTTAGTTACTATAATTTTTTGACAGTTTTAGCTGACCAGATGAGTTTTGAATCATCTGCACAGAGTATGATAGAAGCATTTTTGGTTGATTTATGTAGGTCATTAATGAAAATATTAAGCAAAAGTGATCCTTGGAGCCATGTGGAACCCCTACAGATATAAGAAGAAAGGAGATGTCAGTGGTACATTTGAATGTCTGATGTATGTCAGATAAGTAACTAGAGAGCCATGGCAGGGATAGACTATCTAGTCCAAAGGAACATAATTTGTTAGGAAATTTAGGATGAGACACCATATCAAAGGCCTTTGGACAGGTCAGGGAATTCTGCTGATACTAGTTTGCCGGTGTCACGGTGCTGGCTAACATGAGTACAGGGGAGTGCAGTGTTGGCACTGTGATGTGGGTGGAAGCCATGCTGGGTGGGAGAAAGTAAATTATTTTCTAGTGTAAATGTTACCAGATGGTGGTGAATGCATTTCTGTAGGATTTTGACTAGGGTGGAGAGGATAGCAATTGGATGATAGTTGGTGAAGTCTATTGAGTGCCTACCTTTGTGAAGTGGAAGAACGTAGGAGTTCTTCCTAAGCAGAGGGACATCACACTCTTTGACAGAGTGACTGATTAGAATCCTTACTGGGTAGGCTAGTGTATCTGCTGCTGGTTTAATATAATCAGGTGGAAAGTTATCTGGGGCAAGAGTGGTAGATTTAAGTTTGAGGAGAAGTTTTTTGAAGAAGGACGCTTATATACATTTGATCGATATTGTATTTGGTTGTCGAACAGACTCTTGAGTAGGTATAGAGGTAGCTGTTGTATCTTTTAAGAATGAGGCAACAGTTTGAATGAAGAAAGTTTTGGATGGGCTAGCTAAACTTTCTGTCAAGTTGGTTGGCTTGCATGTCCAGGGTGGAAGTGTTTGTTTATTGATGACCAAAACATTTTAGAGTTAGTATGACCTGTATTTTGTTGACTGGTGTAGTAAGATCTTTTATCTGATTTTATATTATTTTTTCTTGGTTTCTGAGCTGTCTGTATATCTGGTGCCAGAGGTCATTTTTGTTCTGTTTTCAGTGATGCCAGGGTTTGACTCACGTTGTCGTTAGTGGCGTTATTTGTTTTGTTAAAAAAGGAGTTGGACTGAATTTACCTCTTATTTCTAACAGGGGAACAGTTGAGGAGTATATCTAGAGAAGTGATAATGGTGAAGGATAAGGCGTCACCTAGGGGACGCTGTTTTAGTAGTTGTCAATAGATTGACTTTAATTTACTGGTAAAGGTATCTTTACCAAAGTTAATTGTGTTGTGATACTTACTGATATGATATGTCTTTGTGGTGGGTAGGTTGTCACTTTGATTTGTCTGGTAGGAAGCCTCTGGAAGTAATTTTTCGGAAAACTTGTGAGAACCCAGTCCAGGGTGCTTTGTCTGTTATTGCTTTTACTATATCTTGTTGGGATATCTATAAGTTGAGAAAATCAACAGAGGTCAATGTTTTTGTTGGAGGATATATTTTTTTTCTGTTGGCTAATCAATATTAAAATCTCCCATTATGATGATGTATTGACAAGTAGATGAAGAAACTCACAAGAGAAGATCCTCAGTTGTGTCAATGTTATTTACAAAGGAGATATACACTCCTTTAATAGTCATGATTTTATGGTTGTTTATTTTCAGAGTAACCATGAGGATTTCAGACATTTCTATAGTTCGGGGTAGTTGCATGAAGTGAGAGGTTGAGTGTTTATTTATATAAGATGACAACCCCACCTGCTTTTTCTCATTTCTACCTAGTCTAAGGATGTTATAACCTTGGAAAACCACTTCATCTGCATGAATTTCCTGGTATACCATGTTTCTATGGCTATGAACACATGTACCTTTGAGAATTTGTTACAGATCCTTTTGAGGTTGATATTAAACAGGAGAAGCCCTTTGAAATATGTGAGAGAGAGAGAGATTGTGAAACAGAGGAGATTTGTGAATGGGGTCCTGGGTTGGGATGGATATCACCTGAGAGATGAAGCTTTAATAGGTGAGGTTGTTGTGTGTGTAGCCATGTGCATTTAGGTTTTGACAGGATGACTGACTTGTGATTAGAACTGTGCCTGGGGTGGACATCTTTGTTTTCAACCAGGTGGATGTAGAAATGGTAAAAAAGTGGGAGCTATGAAGATATGACTATGCTTGAAAGTAGTTTGGTGATTAATCGAGGTAGAGGAAGGTAGCAGAGTACTTCAAGGTAGGTACCATGGTGAGGATACGTGTGTGAGGACAGTCAGGAGAAATAATAGAAAAATGACTAGGATCTGTATATTATAGCAGGTAGGAAGGAGATACTGGGTTAGTTTAAGGTTACGGCTTATTGGTGGGTGAATAGAATGGTGAGTAAGGGGAGGGGCTAGTTGAGGAAGTGAATGCCATTGGTGTAAAATTATATTATTTTATTGGGTGGGAATGGATGGTAGGTGGGGACAGGAAAGTATAAGAGTAGAGATGAGTGGAGGATTCAGGCTGAAGAGAAAACTATCTCATGGATTTAAATAATAGTAGGATTATTTATGTGTAAATGTGATGAGAGTAACACCACTGGGGAATATTTAGCAAAAGTCCAACCTTCTTTTGTGAGGCTGTTAATATAATTAAAGCATAATGCTTCCTCTACTAGGTTAAGGAACATGAGTTACAGGGTGCATGAAGGAGTAAAAAAATACATGTTCTGTTTACTCGGACTGCTTGTGTTGAGTCACAGCTTTTAGTTGTATTTTGGTTGGAAGCAGCATTTACCAGAAGCCTGCTAACTTCACTAGACGACTGCTGATTTAACAATATGTTCCACTAGTTGTAAGCCAGCCCCTGTTACAGTATATCTATTTTTTTGAATTAGAACAGTCTCAGTAGAAGTTAGTGGCTGAGACAATTGCTTTAACCAGAGAAACTTTGCTCTGTGGAAGATGCAAATGCTAATGTGCTAAATTAGCTTAAACTATAGCAACATAAGATCTGAGGGGGGCTTCCCGCAATTGCATTCTACAATATAAACCACTCTCTGCAAGAAGTTTGGGGGATTACGTACAACTCTAAAGATATTTTGGCAGTTAAATCTGATAAGCAGCCATTACTTTCCATTATTATAACTGAAGGCGATCTCCGTTTACTGCGTTTAGAAATGCGACTGAAATTCTGCGATTGAAGTTCTTTTGGAAGGGAGAATTTCATAACAGATTTTGCAGCAGGAACCTTGTTGGCAAATATGTGCACAAAACACTAGGAGAGAAAAAAATTAAAATAACTAGGATTGTTTAATTGTAAAAAAGGGTAGATAAAGCAGCTGATCAGCAGAACATGAAAGAACAACATTTAAGTAGCGTTACGGTCACACAAGTACTGCGTTATATTTCACTGTTGTGAGTAGTGCTACGGTCACACAAGTACTGCGTTATATTTCTCCATTGTGAGTAGTGTTACGGTCACACAAGTACTGTGTTACATTTCACTGCTATGAGTAGTGTTACGGTCACACAAGTACTGCGTTATATTTCACTGCTGTGAGTAGTGTTACGGTCACATAAGTACTGCATTATATTTCACTGTTGTGAGTAGTGTTACAGTCACATAAGTACTACGTTATATTTCACTGTTACGGTCACACAAGTACTGCATTATATTTCACTGTTGTGAGTAGTCTTATGGTCACACAAGTACTGCGTTATATTTCACTGTTGTGAGTAGTGTTACGGTCACACAAGTACTGCGTTATATTTCACTGCTGTGAGTAGAATAAGAAAGTTTAACGTTAACAAATGCGACAAACTCTAGGCAGTGATCCTGCTCTTTTCACCTAAGCAACCAAAATTGTCTCAGACAGATAACAAATAACTACATTATCCAATAACTGTGCTGTTCATAACAAATAACTACATTATCCAATAACTGCGCTGTTCATAACAAATAACTACATTATCCAATAACTGTGCTGTTCATAACAAATAACTACATTATCCAATAACTGTGCTGTTCATAACAAATAACTACATTATCCAATAACTGCGCTGTTCATAACAAATAATACATTATCCAATAACTGTGCTGTTCATAACAAATAACTACATTATCCAATAACTGTGCTGTTCATAACAAATAACTACATTATCCAATAACTGCGCTGTTCATAACAAATAACTACATTATCCAATAACTGTGCTGTTCATAACAAATAACTACATTATCCAGTAACTGCCCTGTTCATAACAAATGACTACATTATCCAATAACTGCGCTGTTCATAACAAATAACTACATTATCCAATAACTGTGCTGTTCATAACAAATAACTACATTATCCAATAACTGTGCTGTTCATAACAAATAACTACATTATCCAGTAACTGTGCTGTTCATAACAAATAACTACATTATCCAATAACTGCGCTGTTCATAACAAATAACTACATTATCCAATAACTGCGCTGTTCATAACAAATAACTACATTATCCAATAACTGTGCTGTTCATAATAAATAACTACATTATCCAATAACTGTGCTGTTCATAACAAATAACTACATTATCCAATAACTGTGCTGTTCATAACAAATAACTACATTACCCAATAACTGCGCTGTTCATAACAAATAACTACATTATCCAATAACTGCGCTGTTCATAAAAAATAACTCCATTATCCAATAACTGCGCTGTTCATAACAAATAACTACATTATCCAATAACTGCGCTGTTCATAACAAATAACTACATTATCCAATAACTGCGCTGTTCATAACAAATAACTACATTATCCAATAACTGCGCCGTTCATAACAAATAACTACATTATCCAATAACTGCGCCGTTCATAACAAATAACTACATTATCCAATAACTGCGCCGTTCATAACAAATAACTACATTATCCAATAACTGTGCTGTTCATAACAAATAACTACATTATCCAATAACTGTGCTGTTCATAACAAATAACTACATTATCCAATAACTGTGCTGTTCATAACAAATAACTACATTATCCAATAACTGTGCTGTTCATAACAAATAACTACATTATCCAATAACTGTGCTGTTCATAACAAATAACTACATTATCCAATAACTGTGCTGTTCATAACAAATAACTACATTATCCAATAACTGCGCTGTTCATAACAAATAACTACATTATCCAATAACTGCGTTGTTCATAACAAATAACTACATTATCCAATAACTGTGCTGTTCATAACAAATAACTACATTATCCAATAACTGCACCGTTCATAACAAATAACTACATTATCCAATAACTGTGCTGTTCATAACAAATAACTACATTATCCAATAACTGCGCTGTTCATAACAAATAACTACATTATCCAATAACTGCATTGTTCATAACAAATAACTACATTATCCAATAACTGTGCTGTTCATAACAAATAACTACATTATCCAATAACTGCGCTGTTCATAACAAATAACTACATTATCCAGTAACTGCGCTGTTCATAACAAATAACTACATTATCCAATAACTGTGCTGTTCATAACAAATAACTACATTATCCAATAACTGCGCTGTTCATAACAAATAACTACATTATCCAATAACTGTGCTGTTCATAACAAATAACTACATTATCCAATAACTGCGCTGTTCATAACAAATAACTACATTATTCAATAACTGCGCTGTTCATAAAGCATAAAACAGGTATGATGACTAAAATCAAGAGCAGACGACAGTAAAAACCTGCTAATATATTTTATTATTAATTTATTTTTATTTTATTTAACATTTGTTGACCAGCAGAGTCCAACTAGGACAGAGCTTATTTTCAGCAGAGGTCCAGGGAGAAATGCACCAGATGCATGTCTTTGGATTGTGGGAGGAAGCCAGAGTACCTGGAGTAAATCCACATGAATGCAGGGAGGACATGCATACTCCGCACAGAAGGCACTCCACCCGAGAATTGAACCAAAAATCCTCTTGTTGTGAATCAACAACATTAACTGCTGCACCACTGCGCCAGCCCTCTATCATTTGATAGAGATTAATAGAAGAAAGAAGACACATAACCAGATGGTAACGCACTAGAAGCTTATTCACAATTATTTCAAATGCAACATGCTCTAGAACAAATTAAACAAAAAGGTTCTGTTAAGAAATTCTAGAAACATGCAGGTTACCTTACTGTAGATGAATTGGCTGGACTAATTTGGAGTTACTTGGGTCATGGATTGGCAAAGCAATTTTAAAATCGGCAACATAAACAGCTATACTAGCTGGAGACCAACAGAGTTAAGGGGAGAAGCAATCAGGTAAAGCGATGGAATGTAGTTGCTCTTCCTCAGAGACTACAGCAGCATTGTATAATGTTCCCCTTGCTCAGAATAAACAAATCTTGTTCATGCTACTAAAGAGAGAAATAGAAGACCTGGAGGTATTCATCATGCCAGCTTAGTTTTGAGAGGGGCCTGTACAGTTGCTGGAACATGTAAGTACATATTTTCTGTGCAGTCTCACTTCCTACTTTAAAAACATTGAATCACTATACCCAGGACATACTCAACCCCCTTGATCTGCATAAAGCACACCTGTGCCATGGTTAAAGGGTGAGAATGCCCTCAACATCCCATGTTCTTCTTCCCAGCTTGAACAGGGGGGTTGAACTCCAAGCACATATAATAATTGTCAAGATTATAGAATTAAAAGTTAGATAATTACTTAGAAGAAGTCATGATGCTATAATATAGTAGCTGGAGTATCCCATGTGAAGGAGAATAGAACGTGGGAAGAATAAACCCTGTCAATTATTTCTGATTCACTAGTTGATGAATGACCATGTCATGGGGTTTCTCAGAGGTCCATTGAGCTACTTTAGGACTCCTGTGATAATACAAGTTGATTTAGTGGGTGGGTAGTATACATGACATGGCTTCTTACATGCTAAATAGGCACATCTGGGTAATTCTGAGCAGCAGACATCATATCCATAATAATAGTCTGCAATGGTACTGCAGACATCATATCCATAATAACAGTCTGCAATGGTATGGCAGACATCATATCCATAATAACAGTCTGCAATAGTATGGCAGACATCATATCCATAATAACAGTCTGCAATGGTATAGCAGACATCATACCCATAATAACAGTCTGCAATGGTATGGCAGACATCATACCCATAATAACAGTCTGCAATGGTATGGCACGTTAGCCCAAGATTATTATTTTTTTACTGATGAGATTATCGCTGATACAGTTCTTAGGGAAGGAATAACAGTCAGATGCAAATTCTGAAATTATTTCTTAAGCCTGCAATGGAGAAGACTTCACTGGGAGAGCTAGAAGAACAGCAAAGGAGAGAAAGATTCAGTATCCCTGTCAGTATGGGAGACATGAAGCTCCATTTCTTCAGAACTGTTAAGGGGTGAGGAGTGACACAAACATAAAAAGGTCTCCACTGACTAACATCCATGGACCTTGTCTTATTCTTCTCCCTCATCCTTGCTGGAGGGTTGGTATTTGATGTGTATTTGACTGATATTAAATATGCTGACAGCCAATTTCATGGTGGAAAGCATGGAGTACCAATGGCATTAAGGGTGGGGACCAGAAACATGTCCCAGCACTAGTAATGCATTAACTACTGACTAAGAAAGCCATTCAACCATGTCTCACCATAAAACAGACATGTTAAACAAAAGGCCAGCATGGGTATAGGAAAAGCCAGCCCCCACCAAACAGAGGCCCAATGGTGAGTATCTTAACCACTGCAGTCAACAACTCAGGGCAAAGTAGAGGGACGTTAAGACTTAGAAAGACATTCTGGGCAGATTAAAGTGCTCACCTGGCTGTCTTGCGGGGTATCATATGGCTATGATGAGCAAGGGGGGTGGCAGTAACACACCAGCTCTCAACCCCAGTAAGAGATCCTGGGAGGCATCATTCTATGAGACCCCATACCCAAATGCAACAATGAAACAACATAACAACAACTCATTAAAGGCAGAACCCCATACCCAAATGCAACAGAGAAGCAAAGTAAGAACCACTCATTAAAGGAAGAACCTGAGGTCACCAAGGGGGGCTGTGGGCCTTAAATAAAAGTCAGGACTAAACTTAGATTTCTGCTCTGGGAATTGTACCCCCACTTTCCATGCTGCTTCCCAGGATCTATAAATGAGCTGTCTTACCTGTCCTTGTGCAAAGCCCTCTCATCACTGCCATCTTACCTGTCCTTGTGCAATGCCCTCTCATCACTGTCATCTTACCTGTCCTTGTGCAAAGCCCTCTCATTACTGCCATATTACCTGTCCTTGTGCAAAGCCCTCCCATCACTGCCATCTTACCTGTCCTTATGCAAAGCCCTCTCATCACTGCCATCTTACCTGTCCTTGTGCAAAGCCCTCTCATCACTGCCATATTAACTGTCCTTGTGCAAAGCCCTCTCACCACTGCCATCTTACCTGTCCTTGTGCAAAGCCCTCTCATCACTGCCATCTTACCTGTCCTTGTGCAAAGCCCTCTCATCACTGCCATCTTACCTGTCCTTGTGCAAAGCCCTCCCATCACTGCCATCTTACCTGTCCTTGTGCAAAGCCCACTCATCACTACCATCTTACCTGTCCTTGTGCAAAGCCATCTCATCACTGCTATCTTACCTGTCCTTGTGCAAAGCCCTCTTACCACTGCCATCTTACCTGTCCTTGTGCAAAGCCCTCTCATCACTGCCATCTTACTTGTCCTTATGCAAAGCCCTCTCATCACTGCCATCTTACCTGTCCTTGTGCAAAGCCCTCCCACCACTGCCATCTTACCTGTCCTTGTGCAAAGCCCTCTCATCACTGCCATCTTACCTGTCCTTGTGCAAAGCCCTCTCATTACTGCCATCTTACCTGTCCTTGTGCAAAGCCCTCTCACCACTGTCATCTTACCTGTCCTTGTGCAAAGCCCTCTCACCACTGCCATCTTACCTGTCCTTGTGCAAAGCCCTCTCACCACTGCCATCTTACCTGTCCTTGTGCAAAGCCCTCTCATCACGGCCATCTTACCTGTCCTTGTGCAAAGTCCTCTCACCACTGCCATCTTACCTGTCCTTGTGCAAAGCCCTCTCACCACTGCCATCTTACCTGTCCTTGTGCAAAGCCCTCTCATCACTATCATCTTACCTGTCCTTGTGCAAAGCCCTCTCATCACGATCATCTTACCTGTCCTTGTGCAAAGCCCTCTCATCACTGCCATCTTACCTGTCCTTGTGCAAAGCCCTCTCATCACTGCCATCTTACCTGTCCTTGTGCAAAGCCCTCTCATCACTGCCATTTTACCTGTCCCTGTGCAAAGCTCATTCATCACTGCCATCTTACCTGTCCTTGTGCAAAGCCCTCTCACCACTGCCATCTTACCTGTCCTTGTGCAAAGCCCTCTCATCACTTCCATCTTACCTGTCCTTGTGCAAAGCCCTCTCATCACTGCCATCTTACCTGTCCTTGTGCAAAGCCCTCTCATCACTGCCATCTTACCTTCCCTGTGCACAGCCCTCTCATCATTGCCATCTTACCTGTCCCTGTGCAAAGCCCTTTCATCACTGCCATCTTACCTGTCCTTGTGCAAAGCCCTTTCATCACTGCCATCTTACCTGTCCTTGTGCAAAGCCCTCTCATCACTGCCATCTTACCTGTCCTTGGGCAAAGCCCTCTCATCACTGCCATCTTACCTGTCCTTGTGCAAAGCCCTCTCATCACTGCCATCTTACCTGTCCTTGTGCAAAGCCCTCTCATCACTGCCATCTTACCTGTCCTTGCACAAAGCCCTATCATCACTGCCATCTTACCTGTCCTTGTGCAAAGCCCTCTCATCACTGCCATCTTACCTGTCCTTGTGCAAAGCCCTCTCACCACTGCCATCTTACCTGTCCTTGTGCAAAGCCCTCTCATCACTGGCATCTTACCTGTCCTTGTGCAAAGCCCTCTCATCACTCCTAAATCATGGGCATTTATGGAGGTTTTAGAGGTTTCTCTGTTCACCACTGCCAAGTCATTAGGCTAAAACACGGATGCTTGTTTCCCAATCACAACTGTTGATTTTACATTGTGGTCTCAGGAAAACAGCTTTTGTACTGACTGAATCTGGTTATCTGGCAATCTCTAGCACACAAAAAAAGTCCACACATTTTATATCCCAGAACATTCCTGTCATGTACATCAACAGAATCGATGCATGCATGACTAGAAATAACTTGTGAACCTGGGGACAGGAACACCCCCATAATACAAACGAAGTGATGGAAGGATGGAAAGGCTGGAGGGAGTGTACTTTTTCTCTCTCCCAGCTTAGGGGCTTGAGGGGTTTTGAAAGATTATCATGATAGACCACAAGAAGAGGGCAGCCAAGTATAGTACCCACTGCAGAGGACTCCTTGAAATAAAATATAAAAGTTTGAGCTAGTGATTGTTTATTTGCAGAGAGGTGACTGCAGTGATATGGTGCCATTATTTGCAGAGAGGTGACTGCAGTGATATGGTGCCATTTATTTGGATATAAGGATCAACGTCATTAGTTCCTTCCCTCAGGTTTGAACCACTGATTCTTAAATAAAAGTAAACATCATGCTATTGGGACATCACCAAGGACTATACCGTATGCAACACTAATCCTTAGAAAAGCCGAACTGATGGAATCACTGTGAAAACATATTACTGCTTTGGACGGTCTCCTACACATTACTGCTTTGGACGGTCTCCTACATATTACTGCTTCAGATGGTCTCCTACACATTACTGCTTCGGATGGTCTCCTATGCATTACTGCTTTGGATGGTCTCTTACACATTACTGCTTCAAATGGACTCCTACACATTACTGCTTCGGACAGTCTCCTACATATTACTGCTTCAGATGGTCTCCTACACATTACTGCTTAGGACGGTCTCTTACACATTACTGCTTTGGACAGTCTCCTACAGTCTCCTACACATTACTGCTTTGGACGGTCTCCTACATATTACTGCTTCAGATGGTCTCCTACACATTACTGCTTCGGATGGTCTCCTATGCATTACTGCTTTGGATGGTCTCCTACACATTACTGCTTTGGACAGTCTCCTACAGTCTCCTACACATTACTGCTTTGGACGGTCTCCTACATATTACTGCTTCAGATGGTCTCCTACACATTACTGCTTCGGATGGTCTCCTATGCATTACTGCTTTGGATGGTCTCCTACACATTACTGCTTTGGACAGTCTCCTACAGTCTCCTACACATTACTGCTTTGGACGGTCTCCTACATATTACTGCTTCAGATGGTCTCCTACACATTACTGCTTCGGATGGTCTCCTATGCATTACTGCTTCAAATGGACTCCTACACATTACTGCTTAGGACGGTCTCTTACACATTACTGCTTCAGACGGTCTCTTACACATTACTGCTTCAGACAGTCTCCTACACATTAATGCTACAGATGGTCTCTTACACATTACTGCTGCAGACGGTCTCTTACACATTACTGCTTAGGTCAGTCCCCTACACATTACTGCTTCAGACAGTCTCCTACACATTAATGCTTCAGACGGTCTCTTACACATTACTGCTGCAGACAGTCTCCTACACATTAATGCTACAGATGGTCTCTTACACATTATTGCTTCGGATGGTCTCCTACACATTACTGCTTTGGACAGTCTCTTACACAATACTACTTCAGACAGTCTCCTACACATTACTGCTTCAGACGGTGTCTTACACATTACTGCTTAGGACAGTCTCCCACACATTACTGCTTCAGATGGTCTCTTACACATTACTGCTTTGGATAATCTCCTACACATTACTGATCAGATGGTCTCTTACACATTACTGCTGCAGACGGTCTCTTACACATTAATGCTACAGATGGTCTCTTACACATTATTGCTTCGGATGGACTCCTACACATTACTGCTTCAGACATTCTCTTACACATTACTACTTCAGACAGTCTCCTACACATTGCTGCTTCAGATGGTCTCTTACACATTACTGCTTTGGACAGTCTCCTACACATTACTGCTTCGGACGATCTCTTACACATTACTGCTTCAGACGGTCTCTTACACATTACTGCTTCAGACAGTCTCCTACACATTAATGCTTCAGACGGTCTCTTACACATTACTGCTGCAGACGGTCTCTTACACATTACTGCTTCGGACGGTCTCCTACACATTATTGCTTCAGACAGTCTCCTACACATTAATACTACAGATGGTCTCTTACACATTATTGCTTCTGACGGTCTCCTACACATTACTGCTTAGGACAGTCTCTTACACATTATTGCTTCGGACGGTCTCCTACACATTACTACTTCAGATGGTCTCTTACACATTACTGCTTAGGCCAGTCTCCTACACATTACTGCTTCGGACGGTCTCCTACACATTACTGCTTCAGATGGTCTCTTACACATTACTGCTTCGGACGGTCTCCTACACATTACTGCTTCAGATGGTCTCTTACACGTTACTGCTTCAGATGATCTCTTACACATTTCTGCTTTGGACGGTCTCCTACACATTACTGCTTCAGATGGTCTCTTACACGTTACTGCTTCAGATGATCTCTTACACATTGCTGCTTTGGATGGCCTCCTACACATTACTGCTTAGGACGGTCACTTACACATTACTGCTTCAGATGCTCTCCTACACATTACTGCTTAGGACGGTCTCCTACACATTACTGCTTAGGACGGTCACTTACACATTACTGCTTCAGATGGTCTCTTACACGTTACTGCTTCAGATGGTCTCTTACACATTACTGCTTTGGACAGTCTCCTACACATTACTGCTTCGGACGATCTCTTACACATTACTGCTGCAAACGGTCTCTTACACATTACTGCTTCAGACAGTCTCCTACACATTAATGCTTCAGACGGTCTCTTACACATTACTGCTGCAGACGGTCTCTTACACATTACTGCTTCGGACGGTCTCCTACACATTATTGCTTCAGACAGTCTCCTACACATTAATACTACAGATGGTCTCTTACACATTATTGCTTCTGACGGTCTCCTACACATTACTGCTTAGGACAGTCTCTTACACATTATTGCTTCGGACGGTCTCCTACACATTACTACTTCAGATGGTCTCTTACACATTACTGCTTAGGCCAGTCTCCTACACATTACTGCTTCGGACGGTCTCCTACACATTACTGCTTCAGATGGTCTCTTACACATTACTGCTTCGGACGGTCTCCTACACATTACTGCTTCAGATGGTCTCTTACACGTTACTGCTTCAGATGATCTCTTACACATTTCTGCTTTGGACGGTCTCCTACACATTACTGCTTCAGATGGTCTCTTACACGTTACTGCTTCAGATGATCTCTTACACATTGCTGCTTTGGATGGCCTCCTACACATTACTGCTTAGGACGGTCACTTACACATTACTGCTTCAGATGCTCTCCTACACATTACTGCTTAGGACGGTCTCCTACACATTACTGCTTAGGACGGTCACTTACACATTACTGCTTCAGATGGTCTCTTACACGTTACTGCTTCAGATGATCTCTTACACATTGCTGCTTTGGATGGTCTCCTACACATTACTGCTTAGGACGGTCTCCTACACATTACTACTTCAGACGGTCTCCTACACATTACACCTTTGGATGGTCTCCTACACATTACTGCTTAGGACGGTCACTTACACATTACTGCTTCAGATGGTCTCTTACACGTTACTGCTTTGGACAGTCTCCTACACATCATTGCTTCAGATGGTCTCTTACACATTACTGCTTTGGACGGTCTCCTACACATTACTGCTTTGGACGGTCTGCTGCACATTACTGCTTAGGACGTTCTCCTACACATTGCTGCTTCAGACGGTCTCCTACACATTACTGCTTCGGACGGTCTCTTACACATTATTGCTTCAGACAGTCTCTTACACATTATTGCTTCGGACGGTCTCCTACACATTACTGCTTCGGATGGTCTCCTACACATTACTGCTTCGGACGGTCTCCTACATATTACTGCTTCAGACGGTCTCTTACACATTACTGCTTAGGACGGTCTCTTACACATTACTGCTTAGGACGGTCTCTTACACATTACTGCTTCGGACGGTCTCTTACACATTACTGCTTCAGAAGGTCTCCTACACATTACTGCTTCGGACAGTTTCTAACACATTATTGCTTCAGACGGTCTTTTTCCTGTACTACAAGAGGGTACCTTGTAGTATCCTAATGAAATCAATCTTATCTGAACTAACAACCTAGGTTCTTTCATTCCTGTTATTCCCAGAAGAACAAAAGTATTTTGCTCTGAAGGTATTAAAAACACAGCTAAATGCTATATGGAGAAGGATTTTGCTGGCAACATTACTGATATTTTTTTCAGCCATGCATACAGCTACTGGAGAGTTACAGACACCTTCGAGTGGAGGTACTGAGGAATTGTACCAGACCTTAGACATCCTTTCTTCTTTCTGTGTACCATGATCCTAGATAAATTAGGAAGGCTCTTAGGAGACCTTCAGGGTACTCCCCCCCTCTTTGTTGATCTTAAACAATATCTTAATAACTAGCTGTCTGTCCTTGCAGCAGTCAGCTTACACAGGTTATCACAAGTGCTCTGCACTTAACCCATAGGTGGGGCATTGCTGGCATTCCCAGGGCTACTGCCTGGATTAAAACTGTTAATTTTATTAATGCAGAATGTGTGTCATTGTTTGTACTCTCAACTCCAGTTCTGACTTAGACACAAACATGAGTATCTTCTTAGTGCCCTTATTGACGATGTTCTTCATGATTCCACAGTTTGTTATGTCAGCACTTGTAACTGTGTTTCAATCAGCCTGTTCTCTACAGCTGTAATTAATTGTGCAGGTTGGCGTTCCATTTGTACTACCCATTTGCTCCTGTTCAATATCTGCATTTTTGCATCAAATTATATGCACCTCTTCATTTAAATGGTCCTATAGGTTCATAACTGTTTACCAGACTAATGACCACAAGGGCCTTTTAAGCCTAACCATGCATCCCCAATTTCTGACAAGTTCTGATACCCTTGATAAGTGTAAGCATGGGCCTGGGAGATAAACCATTTACAGGTACAGACATAGGTGCCAAACCAGGGATGGATTTCTGGTTCCCACCCCGTTGTCCAAGTTGCACTTGAATTGGGTTAGGGAGCAACTCTGCTTCACATGGATGGGAAGCCTGTTCCATAGATGGGGCAGTCTCTGGGATACATACCTGTCTCTCCAGCAGGTCCTATTTATATCACAAGCAAGGTTTAAGTCTTTAGAATGGGTAATTCTGGTGCTGTTTGTTTTGTGGATAAGCAGGAGGTCCATCAGAGTGGGGTCTGATAATGCCCTGTATGCCAGGCATAGATGTCGCCTCAACAACCTGTAGGAGACAAAATACAGAGATAAGGCCCTGAGGTGGTCTGCATAGGACATATTATTTACACCCTGTATTCTTTTAAGTGAGGAACCTCTGTGGACATTGCAATTGTTGGATACACCTGGTTAGTTACATACCAAAGGGGGCATTATACTCAATGTTAAGTCTAATGAATGTTAAATACAGTGGAACAATGACTTCTTTGGATCTAGATGACATACCTTTGTTTATAAGTTACACAACATAGAATGATTTCCTCACTACTGTAGACACATGATGGTCAAAGGTTAGATTACTGTCTATGTGTGACCTATGATAGTTACCAGTGGTGGATGACCTCCCTAGGGATACTATTATGCATTTCTTGGCATTTAATTATAGTACATGGCTCTGACACCAGTTATTTTTATTTATTTTTTATTTTACATTTGTTGACCGGGCTATTCCAACTAGATATATGTCCATTTTCAGTAGAGGCCCGGGGAGAAAAGCTCCACAAATCACAGTATTATTTACAGTAAGTGACATTTTACAAATGCAGGTACATAACAGACTTTTGCCATTCCTTGCTATTCTGCTTACAAAATCTTAGTACATATCAGCTATGGTTAGTCATACAAAGAAATCTCTAACACTTTTAAACTGTTAAATCACACTCTCTTTATTAACAGAAAAGTAACTAGCTTATACAGGTATGGTGATTAGTACCCAGAGATAAGTGAGGTAGTTAGTCAGGGTTAGCACAGGGGCATAACCACTGTGACTTACAGTATGGTTTCAGTTTGCTTTTAAATAGGGTGAGTGAGGTAAGGGAGGTTAGGTCACTGGGGAGGAAGTTCCAGGTTTTACCCACAGTATTAGAGAACAGAGAATCACCAGCCAAATTGTTAGTTTTACCTATTTGTACAAGTAGTTTATTTGAGGAGCGAAAGGTCTTGAGGTTATTATAGGGGGTGATAAGGTTTGTAAATATTGGTGTGTTAGTAGGTTGATACAGGATCTTGTGGGCAACTGATAGTTGGTTAAATAGTAGTAGATCTGGCAACTCTAACCATCCTAGTTGTTGAAGATTGTTACAATGATGGGTTCTGTAGGTAGACCCAGTTGCAAATCTGGCAATATTGTTGTAGGAGATAGCCAGCTTGTTCAAGTTGCTTTTACACAGTTTAGTATATATAGGGGAGGCATGAAGAAGGGTAGAGATTAAGTGGGTATGGGCAATAGTGGTCCTGGCTAGTGGGGTCAGAAAGGGTTTGATCCTGTAGAGGCAACCCAATTTTGTGTTGACTGTTTTTATAGTACTGTTAATATGGGAATCATAGGTAAGGTTGTTGTCTGTTAGTACCCCAAGTGGGTTTGTAGTAGTATCAGGAGATATGAGAGTACCATTGCTTGATGTAACAGTAAAATTAAGGGGGGGGGGCTACGGGTGGGAGTGAATAGCAGTAGTTTTGTTTTTTTGGGCTTCACGATGAGACATCGGTGTAGTAGCCATTTCTCGACTGTATTAAACACATTTTGGGTTAGGGACTGTAGGTCTGATGGAGAAGTGGCTGAGCATATTAACTTGGAATCATACACGTATTGGATACAGAATGTAAGTCATTTATAAAAATAGAAAATAGGAGAGGACCTAATATGGAGCCTTGAGGAACCCCAAAGGCAATTGGGAGGTGGGAAGATAAGTTATTCTCCCATAGTACAGCCTGCTGCCTGTTGATTAAGGAGGATTGGAACCATTGTATAGCTAGTGTATCTAGTGACAGGTTGTTGAGTATGTTTATGAGTAAGGTGTAGTTAACCATATTGAAAGCTTTTGGCAGATCGATAAAGAGGGCTGAGGATAGAGTGTCATTATTTTGATTTTTATTAATGCAGTTGGAGAAGGATAGAAGAGCAGAGGTGGTGCTATGAAATGGTCTGAAGCCATGTTGACAGTTAGCTAGTAAGTTGTTTTCTAATAGGTAGTTTAACAGCTGTTTATGAATGCATCTCTCCATGATTTTTGCCAGTGGAGATAATACAGTTACAGGTCTATAGTTTGATAATTCGTTGGAGTTACCACCTTTATGTAGGGGGATAATATGTGAGATTTTCCAGATTGTTGGGATAGTTTCTTCAGTAATGGTTCTATTAATCATGATGGATATGGGGTAGGCTATGGCTTTTGCAGCTTTTTGCAGGTATTCTGCAGGTAGTAGGTCTGCAGAGAGGGTGGTAGGTTTACGTTTTTGAATAAGGGTGCAGACAAGGGATGTAGGAACAGGTTGAAAGTGAAATGATGGGAGTATGTTAGAGACAGAGATAGTTGGAGGTGAGGGGTCAGGGGATAGCTGATTGGCTAGAGATTGAATGGTCTCTGTGAAGAAAGTGTTAAAGGTATTGGCTATTTGCTTGGGACCACTGTGATCAGAGCCTAAAGGGGTGGGTGTGACTGAACGGCCTGGGTGTAGGAATTTATTGATGCCTGACCAGAATTTTTGTGGTTTGCTTTGGTGGGTTTGTTGGAGCTGAAAGTAAAAGTTTCTTTTGTCCAACAGTATGGCTTTTTTTTGTTTCATTTCTTATTTGTTTGTGTCAGCCCATCCTGGAGAACACTTGTATCAGTGTGGGATTCAAAATCAGCTCCTAACTTGCAATCATCTGCAAATTTAGTCAACCAGAGACCACACTGACATTGGCCTTGACTTCAGAGAAATAAATGCCAAAAAGGATCAGTCCCAGGACTTATCCCAGAGGGACTCCTCTTGTGACTGGCCTCTTTGTAGAGGTGGACTCCCCAACTCTAACTTCATGGATCCAGTCTGTGAGCCAGCTGGTTATCTACTGGGTGACATAAGGGTTTATACATAACCTCTTGAGTTTGTCAGTAATACCTGAGTGGTATGATTTACTGTATTACAAACCAATGCATTTCCTTGTTATTTAATTCTCCAAGTAAGTAGTGAAAATTCATAGTGCAGGACACAGTATATTCTGGACACTAAAATGAAGATAGGAGCAATAGCTTTGAGATGAACACCACTCGATGGTGAGTTGGACTCACTGGGAAGGCCACTGGTTGTACAGAACAGGGATAATCCAAACAAGCAGTGAGAATCTGTTCAGAACATCTTGTGGAGGTTGATTATAGTAAGTGATGTCAAGATTAGCCACCTGGCCACTGTTAAAACTGGCATTGAAGTCAACGTTTCATATCATGGACTCAGATAACCTGTCAATAAACCCACTAAACCAGATCCTACTTTGGACAGTGTATCTCTGCTACAGGTCATTATTATCAATATCCCACACAAAAAGGTTCTCCTTAAACACCTTTCAGCCTTCAGTAAGTGACCGCTATCCTGCTGAATGGACTGCATCTGAAGTTATTCTAACTGATAAAAGCAAACGCCAGTGATTCCCCCAATATTTTGTTTCTCATATCATCGTCAAACAAAGCCACATTAGAAACTATAACAGCTGCACAATACCACCTCAAAGACAGTCTGGACACCTCTTTAGTAATAAAAGGACACAGACTGAACTGCCACTCTTTTCACCGACATCTTAACCAATAAAAGAGCTTGTTCAATCTTCTGACTAGGTTACAAAGGTTAAGGATTATTCTTAATCTTAACCAATAAAAGAGCTTGTTCAATCTTCCGACTAGGTTAGAAAGGTTAAGCATTATTCTTAGAAGGTTATTATTCTGCAAGCCTTAATTAAGCGGAGGAGTGAAGCTCAGGCAGAATGCAAACCAGCTAAATAACAGCAATTCAACAAACACATCTTCCTTCTTGTTAACACTTGCAGCCACACGGTAGTTCAAACCTTTATTTCATCACAAGAGCAAGCCAGATTACTGAGAAGATGGGGCTTTTATGGAAAGATGATAACTCTACCATAAACTCTACCTTAAACAAGCACTCAGAACAGTACGCATTGGATAATATCTCCAGCCAAACTCAAAATGGCCCTGCAACTGTAAAAGGCTTCCTTCTAGTATTTTCAAAGCTTCACTCTGATGAGCTTGGTCAATCATCAACTTTTCTACTTAAAGGAAATCACTACAGACTTTATCAGCATGCTGATCGAGCAAGTCCATAACCAAATCTTCTCTGAATGCAATGACCTTAACTCATAGTTCATTAAATTACACAACGACTGCATGAGTCAGCCAGTTATATTCATCTACAATCTCTTCAGTACCCCAGGGACTCTACAATCTCTTCAGTACCCCAGGGACTCTCCCAGATATAGGAGAACGTGTTCTTATTAACTCTGTGCCTAAATCCAATAGCACAATGTAGGCGTTTAATTTAATATCCATATTTATCTTAATGCAAACTACACAGCAGTAACTCATCTTAGGACATACTATCTCCAAGCCTCACAAGTCTCTCTGATTATAAGTAATTTAATAAAAAAATGCAACTTATTCCATCTGATAAAAGCAAATGTCAGTGCTTCTCCCCTAGCTGTTCTCAGTAGACGTATCTAATTCTAGCCTTCCATTACCCACCAAAGACGTTTCATTCCAAAATCTTTGCTTTTTTCACTCTGTTCATAACTTACTTATTTTATTATTCCTGTAGAACTCTAACTTAAACTTATCTCTGATGTGTATAACTGTGTAAATATAATTTATCTGTAATTCTCAGCTAGATTCTAAAATGTATCCAACCGAATCTTGTTGCTTGTATCATGTCTATCATTTACTGCTCCATATTTTTATCTGTTCTGTATTATCGTTACTCTTATGTTCTGTATTTTTATTCCTCATCTTTCTTAATCTGGGCTATGCTGAAATGGCCTCGCCGGCCTTGGTCACATGTAAACGACATGAGATTGCAACTCAGTGAGAACAGATCTGAAAGCTACAATTCATCAATTGCTGTTTTCTGTTGAAAATCGTGGATAGCGCAGTTTGTGCCCTGGCAGTCCTTCCGAGGGTTTGCTATTTTCCATTATCTCCACAGTTGTGCATTGTGATGTTAGTACACAGTTGTGCACTGTGACGTTAGTACACAGTTGTGCATTGTGACGTTAGTACACAGTTGTGCACTGTGACGTTAGTACACAGTTGTGCACTGTGACGTTAGTACACAGTTGTGCATTGTGATGTTAGTATACAGTTGTGCACTGTGACGTTAGTACACAGTTGTGCACTGTGACGTTAGTACACAGTTGTGCACTGTGACGTTAGTACACAGTTGTGCACTGTGACGTTAGTACACAGTTGTGCACTGTGACGTTAGTACACAGTTGTGCACTGTGACGTTAGTACACAGTTGTGCATTGTAACGTTAGTACACAGTTGTGCACTGTGACGTTAGTACACAGTTGTGCATTGTGAAGTTAGTACACGTAAGAAGAAGTCTTTAATAATTAGTCAGTTAGGCTTCTGTGAAATAATGCAGTCATATGCATTATATGGAAAGAGAGAAAAAAACTTGCAGATTTTGGTTGAGATAGTTTGGATGTGATATTTTTGGTGCTGACAGCATGCAAAATGATTGGTACTGCATACTCTGACTGACTTAAAATAATTTTCATAACAACTGCTGCTCGAAATTGAGGAGTAATTAGCCCTGAAAATGTCCAAGACAAGAAGAGGAGAATGTTTATTTTACATCTGGTTATGTCTGTACAAAGGCTTCCTCCTTCAAGAAATGCATTTTTTAAATATGGTTGAAGCATTTTTCCAGCGTATTTCACCCATAATTAGTTTCAGACAGAAATTATTTAACAATAAATAGAAAGGCTGGTCTATAAAAGGTCCATGTGACGATTCTGAATTACTCCACTAAACACTTTAAACTGAAATAAATATGTTTGGTTCCTACCTCTGTGAGGAATTTACATTTTGAATAAGAATATAGATGATACACTTGAATGGACCACATCCAAATGTCAACCTTAGAGGCAGTAACTGTAGACAATGATGGCCAGTACTGTCGTAGTGGCAACATTTGCACTAGCTGTTGAAAAGTGAAAGAGGCTGTCACACTAAATAGGGGATCTTGGAGAAATGCTCCACTGATTTAGCTGAGAGGTACCTGCAAGCCAAAAAGTCACAGCCAGAGTAGCAGCGAAAACAAAATCTAGGGTATGGGAGAAGCTTGGAAAGGCTATGGAGACAGAGAGAGAGAGAGACTTTGTGTGTGTGTGTATGTGTGTGTGTGTGTGTGTGTGTGTGTGTGTGTGTGTGTGTGTGTGTGTGTGTGTGTGTGTGTGTGTGTGTGCGCGTGTGTCTGTATGTGTGTCTGTATGTGTGTGCATGTGTCTCTGTATGTGTCAGGTTGTTCAAAAGAGGTTCTCAAAAAACATTTGGTGCCTCTGGAAGGAAAGGCTGGAAGTCTCTGCTATGTTAGGCACAGGAATGTACGCTTTTGGAAATGGGGATTGGGAAGTGAAGATGCTGCTGACCACTGATGATAAGATCGGCATGAGCTGGAAGGAATATTTTGGGCAATTCCTTTACCCAATGGAAATGGCCTCCTATCCAGATGCAGTGCCTAAAATCTCTGATGGACAGACCTGTGTAATGGTACAGTGATCAGAGATCTGTGTGATAGTACAGTGATCAGAGACCTCTGTAATGGAACAGTGATCAAAGAAAGGTATAATGGTAGAGTGGTCAGAGAGCTATCTAATGATACAGTGATCAGAAACCTGTGTAATGTTACAGTGGTCAGAGACCTGTGTAATGTTACAGTGGTCAGAGACCTGTGTAATGTTACAGTGGTCAGAGACCTGTATAATGTTACAGTGGTCAGACAGCTGTGTAATGTTACAGTGGTCAGAGAGCTGTGTAATGTTACAGTGGTCAGAGACCTGTGTAATGTTACAGTGGTCAGAGAGCTGTGTAATGTTACAGTGGTCAGAGACCTGTGTAATGTTACAGTGGTCAGAGACCTGTGTAATGTTACAGTGGTCAGAGAGCTGTGTAATGTTACAGTGGTCAGAGACCTGTGTAATGGTACAGCGATCAGAGACCTGTGTAACTACAATGGTCAGAGACCTGTGTAATGTGTAATGGTGCAGTGGTCTGAGACCTGTGTAATGGTCAGAGACCTGTCTAATGGTACAGTGGTCAGAGACAGTTGTAATGTTACAGTGGTCAGAGACCTGTATGATGATACAGTGGTGAAAGACATGAATAATGGTATAGTGGTCAGAGACCCATGTAACTACAATGGTCAGAGATGGGTATAACTGGTATAACTGTACAGTGGTCAAAGACCTGTGTGATGGTACAGTGGTCAGAGACCTGTGTAATGGTACAGCGATCAGAGACCTGTGTAACTACAATGGTCAGAGACCTGTGTAATGTGTAATGGTGCAGTGGTCTGAGACCTGTGTAATGGTCAGAGACCTGTCTAATGGTACAGTGGTCAGAGACAGTTGTAATGGTACAGTGGTCAGAGACTTGTGAACAGTATAGTGGTCAGAGACCTGTGTAATGGTACAGTGATCAGAGACCCGTCTGACTACAATGGTCTGAGACCTGTGCAATTACAGTAGTCAGAGACCTGTGTAATGGTGCATTGATCAGAGACAGGTGTAATGGTACACTGGTCAGGAACGTGTAACAGTATAGTCATCAGAGAACTGTGTAATGGTACAGTGGTCAGAGACCTGTCTAACTACAGTGGTCTGAGACCTATGTAATGGTACAGTAGTCAGAGACTTGTGTCATGATACAGTGAACAGAGACCCATCCAACTACAATGGTCAGAGACCCGTGTAATGGTACAGTGGTCAGAGACCTGTGCAACTACAGTGGTCAGAGACCTGTTTAATGGTGCATTGGTCAGATACAGGTGTAATGGTACAGTGGTCAGGGACGTGCAACAGTATAGTCATCAGAGACCTGTGTAATGGTACAGTGGTCAGAGACCTGTCTAACTACAGTGGTCTGAGACCAATGTAATGATACAGTGGTCAGAGACTTGTGTAACAGTACAGTGGTCAGGGGCCTGTGTAATGGTAAAGTGGTCAGAGACTTGTCTAACTACAATGGTCACAGACCTGTGCAATGGTATAGTGGTGAGAGGCCTGTGTAATGGTACAGTGGTCAGAGACCTGTGTAATGGTACAGTGGTCGAAGACCTGTATAATGGTACAGTTATATACTGGAAGACAGCAGGCTGAACACAGTAAGGGCACTGGGCAGGAATGAAGTAACAAAGTTCATTATTTGTTCTAGCTTTCTTTTTTAAAGTTAATAAATTTGTTAACTGAGTATTCCCACCAGACATAAGTATGCCTTTTCGAGGGTGACCTGGGGCACTGTCTGGCTAAGTGACTTGCTCCAACTCATACAGTATGTAAATTGAGGTGGAGTGACTCAAGCCCTGTACCCTATGGTTACTGGCAGCTGCTTGTTAACAGTTCAGAGCCTTAATTCTCTGCATTAACTGCCAGACACCTAGGCATTCTTCTTTCCATGTGTCTCAACATCCATCCATCCATGTTTAATATCTGCTTCATCCAGTTCAGGCTCATATGGTGTACTTCTTAAGTGTTTCTGACTTTGATGAATGTCCTTGATTCTGCCTCATAGTTTTGCCATGTCCCTCATATAGGTTTTTGATCTCCTAATAAATCGTTAAGGATTACAGTCATTAATGCCGGACATTAGAGATTCATACTCCTTATTGTTACTACATATTTCTGTGAAACATATTACTCTATTAACGTTTTAAAGTGAATTAGATTAATATTTTAAAAAATTATCCCTGATTTGTTGGACTTTTGCACTCCTCCCCACCATACCTCTCAAGTGTCCAGATTTCTGCTTCATATTTTGGTCTGTTTCTCATAAAATTGTGGTTTTCTAACAAACCAGTGGCAGATCGTTGAGGACTGAAGTCAGAAAAGAATGGCAGACATTTGCGATTCTGATTTCATATCCCTCAGAAAAATTCATGCCAATGTAAAACCTGCTATTCTATCTACTTTCTAAGTTTGTGAGAGAAGCATTTAAAAAGTGTCCTATTTTTAGGCCTTTGACTTGCACATTATTTGTGGTTTTGTCCAGATTTCTTGCTCTAAGTGGTTGACAGGTATGTCGCCACCCCCATTATTTTTGGCTTTGTCTAGTATATTTTCCAAAAGAAGTTGGGAGGTATTGCTTGCATTGGAAGATGTGGATGCCCAGATATCCAAATTGATTAAAGGTAGTAAGTATAGAATGAAATGAGAAATTAACTAATTTAATATTATACTTGGCAGAAAGTTAGACACATGATATATACAAAATCAAAGCAGGACCAGATGACAGATTTCAAACTGTACACCCAGTATGAGTCCAAGAAATGTGTCGAATTTAGCAATGCTTCACATCATATTCATGTATCAGTAATAACGCATGAGAAACCAGACTGCTGCAAGTAAAAATAAATAAATATATAGCGTGCATATTATAAAGTGGCATTATTTAGAAAAGAAATGGCATGCTTTTTTAAGGAATGTATTTTATTGGTAGAACATCACGGCTTGCTACTGCTTTGTCCAGTCAGTAGACTAATCATAGACATACTATTGCTCTGGCCAATCAGTGGACTTATCTTAGGCATGCTATTGCTTTGTCCAATCAGTGGTTTTATATATAATATAGCTCTTACTGAATAATATGAAATAAGTTCAGAAGTACTTAAGTCAACATAGATGTATTACATTAGGCTGGGGTACTAGCTAGAAATTGCAATAATTCCAATTTACAGGACTAGAAAAAGTAGTAGCTATCTATGCAGTGCATCCAGGACATGCACAGCAGACTCACATTTTACACATTGCCTGCATTTATGTATCTGCCCAGCTAAAGTGTATTTATTGAAATGAAGCTATTTATGACATTTTCAGCTCTTAAAATAACAACCTTTGTCTCCCCATTCGCAAATCTTATTCATAGGTTCATAGGTTGGTACTAGGCTATCGGCCCTAGGGCCTATACAAGCCTAGCCATAACAATTCCCTGGATATTTCTTCCCATACTAATTTACTTCCCTGGACCGCTGTCTAGCAGGGCGACTGACATGATCCCAGGGTTGAATTTCCTTTCTCCCATCCAATCATCAAGGTTCCTTTTGAAGAGGGCCAAAGAGGTGCTCTGCTTGACATGTATGGGTAGTCTATTCCAGAGTCTGTGGAGTCTCTGGGTCAGGAACCTATCCCTCCAGCATGTTTTGTTTATTGTGATGACAAGGTTTAGATCCCTGGACCATGTGGCCCTGAGGGATTGGGATTTCTTTAAGTGTAGCATATCCAACAGCTCTGGGTTTGACATGGCCTTGTATGTTAAACAGAGATCGCCTCGAAGTAGACGATATGCGACAGAGTATAGCTGGAGTTTTTTAAGGAAGTCAGCATAGGGCATCTGCTTTATGTCTGTGATTCTTTTAGTGAGGTTCTCACTGGTTCTTATAGCCAGCTGAATTACTAATCACAGCAGAAACATTACAGTCCTTACTGTAGGATCTAATAGTATTTCTCATTTATTTATTTGCATTTATTTGCTTACCCGGTTAGTGGGCTGGTTAGCTGACCTTTTCCAGCCATGACCTGGGCCTGTGGTAGGCTCTGCCATATCTGGATTTCAAACAAGTGATCTAATGTGTGGAATGGACAGGACAAATGCAGCAACACAGAGGAACTAGTATCTAAGACTACTAGTCCCTGTTGTTGCAGTTCTCAAGTCCAGTGCCCTTATTTGTAGTGGTCAATGCATGCAAGTAAGCCAAGAGTATTTAAGCACCTATACCTTCATCACAACGACATATTACAATTAATGAATAAATCATCTAAAACAGAAAAACACAATGTTGTCAGTGTGTAATTACAAAAATACATTTGAATAAATATAGTATGCATATATAAAAATATACAAAGTGCTAATTGCCTAAAGATTTATAGAACTTCATAAAACAAATAGTGTAGTTTTGCCTTGATTTACCAAAAGGCACTCAAGTAAATGACTCCAAAACATAGCAAACTTATAGCTAAATCAGCTTCAGAATACTAAAGGAAGTGCTGATATAACAGACTGTCCAGTTTCATTCAACATTTAATAGGGCCAAGTAATTCTATCTTCTCCTCAATGATCTGAAGAGAAGTCATGGCCAAAAATCCCATTCAAAAGGAGTAACACATTAATAATGTGACTTAGTCCAACAGGTCACCCTCTACAACCTGGGCAAATAAAGGGGTGGGAGGTTGGCATAAAGGGGTGGGAGGTTGGCATAATGGTTAAGGTGTTTACCTTAAAGACACAATGTACAGGGTTTGATTCTCACATGGGGTAATTGACTAGGACAGTTAGCCTAGTACTAACCTATGAACCTATGAACTTATTGTTACATAAAGTGGATGGATTATTATCAAGTGAAGGGTGAATAAGGAGGTATGCCTGGGATATATCAGGATTAAATAATTATTGGGATCAGTGTGATACAAAGGTGTCTTTTTCTTTCTTTTCTGTTCTTCCCATAAAGAATTCTGGCTGGATCTTCTTAATCTTACCCTGTCTGGTTTGAAATTATGCGCTGACTTTTACTATTTACACATTCTTTATGTGATATTGTTGGGTAGTGAGATTGTAATGTTACCTTGTCTACATTGAATCTCATTATTATGTACTGAACGTTACCATGTACTGTTTCTGTGTACAATATTGCTGGTTAGTAAGGTCCTAATTTTACACCATCTACATTGTATCTTATCAGCCTGTATTGAAGTTTACCATCTACTCATTCTGTATGTGCTATTGTGGGTTAGTAAGATCCTAATGTCCCCATATCTGCATTTAGTGCATCATTTAGTACTGACTTTTACCATTGGCATTCTGTATATAATATTGTTGATTAGCAATATCTTAACGTTATCCTAAATGGTCTGAATCTTATTACCTACTGACTTTTTCCATGTGTTGTGTGGTATTGTTGGTTAGTGAGATATTAATAATACAGTATATTCATGGAATATATCATTATGTACTGAATGTTTCCATCTACTCATTCTGTATATGATATTGTTGATTAATACAATCCTAATCTTACTCTACCTGTATTGAATGTATCATTATGTACTGAATGTTACTATTTACTCATTCTGTATGGTGCTGTTGGTTACTAAGATCCTAATGTTACCCTGCCTGCATTGCATGTATCATTATGTATTATGAATTTTACCTTTTATTCATTATTTATCTGATACTGTTGATTAATAAGATCCTAATGTTACTCTATCTGCATTGAATGTATCATTATGTACTGACTGTTACTATATACTCATTCTGTATATAATATTGTTGGTTAATAAGATCCTAATGTTACTCTATCTGTATTGAATGTATCATTATGTACTGAATGTTACTATATACTCATTCTGTATATGATATTGTTGGTTAATAAGATCCTAGTGTTACTCTACCTGTATTGAATGTATCATTATATACTGAATGTTACTATAAACTCATTCTGCATGTTGCTGTTGGTTATTAAGATCCTAATGTTACCCTGCCTGCATTGCATGTATCATTATGTATTATGAATTTTATCTTTTATTCATTCTTTATCTGATACTGTTGATTAATACGATCCTAATGTTACTCTATCTGCATTGAATGTATCATTATGTACTGACTGTTACTATTTACTTATTCTGTATGGTGCTGTTGGTTACTAAGATCCTAATATTACTCTATCTGTATTGAATGTATCATTATGTACTGAATGTTACTATATAGTCATTCTGTACATGATATTGTTGGTTTATAAGATCCTAATATTAGTCTATCTGTATTGAATGTATCATTATGTACTGACTGTTACTATATACTCATTCTGTATATGATATTGTTGGTTAATAAGATCCTAATATTACTCTATCTGTATTGAATGTATCATTATGTACTGAATGTTACTATTTACTCATTCTGTATGGTGCTGTTGGTTACTAAGATCCTAATATTACTCTATCTGTATTGAATGTATCATTATGTACTGAATGTTACTATATACTCATTCTGTATATGATATTGTTGGTTAATAAGATCCTAATATTACTCTATCTGTATTGAATGTATCATTATGTACTGAATGTTACTATTTACTCATTCTGTATGGTGCTGTTGGTTACTAAGATCCTAATATTACTCTATCTGCATTGAATGTATCATTATATACTGACTGTTACTATTTACTCATTCTGTATGGTGCTGTTGGTTATTAAGATCCTAATGTTACCCTGCCTGCATTGCATTTATCATTATGCATTATGAATTGTACCTTTTATTCACTCTTTATCTGATACTGTTGATTAATAAGATCCTAATGTTACTCTGTCTGCATTGAATGTATCATTGTGTACTGACTGTTACTATATACTCATTCTGTTTGGTGCTCTTGGTTACTAAGATCCTAATGTTACCCTGCTTGCATTGCATTTATCATTATGCATTATGAATTGTACCTTTTATTCATTCTTTATCTGATACTGTTGATTAATAAGATCCTAATGTTGCTCTATCTGCATTGAATGTATCATTGTGTACTGACTGTTACTATATACTCATTCTGTATGGTGCTGTTGGTTACTAAGATCCTAATGTTACCCTGCCTGCATTGCATTTATCATTATGCATTATGAATTGTACCTTTTATTCATTCTTTATCTGATACTGTTGATTAATAAGATCCTAATGTTACTCTGTCTGCATTGAATGTATAATTGTGTACTGACTGTTACTATATACTCATTCTGTATGGTGCTGTTGGTTATTAAGATCCTAATGTTACTCTGTCTGCATTGATTATTATCTTTATTCATTTTGTATTTTATATTGTTGGTTAGTAAGATCATAACACTCAGTGCTAATAGGGTACATACCTCTCAACTGTACAGATTTTCACAAAATATCCAAATTTTTGCCTCATATTTTTGGTCTGTTTTTCATGAAATTGTGGTTTTCCTGCGAATTAATGGCAAATGATTGAAGACCAAAGTTAGAACATAATAAGGGAAGTAAAAACATCCTCTCGTTCACCGAATTTATTTTACTGGCCAAAATTGTATGTAACAGAGAACTATTGACCTTTGCTTCAAGAACAACAAAAGTAACTCATAACCAATTATCTTGGTTGAAACTTAAAAAATTATTAGACAAAATGTAATCATTTTAATGTAAGTATGTATTTGTTATGGGCTTTGTATATAGTTTTGTTGTATACAGTTTGATTCTATGTTAATTTGTTCAAATTATATAGAAATTGCTTGTATTTTGTGAAAATCAATAAAAAAGTGTAATAATAACAGACATTTGAGTTTCAGACTTCATATCCTTCAGAAAATTCATGCTAATGCAAAACCTGTTATTCTATAAACCTTCTAAGTTTGTAATAGCAATATTTAAAAATTGTCCCTATTTTTGGGTCTTTGTCCAGATTCCATACTCTAAGAGGTTGAGAGGTATGATAGGGTAATGTTATAATTATATACTGAACTGTACTAGTTACTCATTCTGTATGTGATATAGTTGGTTAGTAAGACCCTAATGTTACCCTATCTGTATCATATTTTGTCATTATGCACCAATGTTTACCATTTATTCATTCTGTATATGATATTATTGATTAGTAAGACCCTAATGTTTCCCTATCTGTATCATATTTTGTCATTATGCACCGATGTTTACCATTTATTCATTCTGTATATGATATTATTGATTAATAAGACCCTAATGTTTCCCTATCTGCATTGGATGCATCCTTATCTACTGAATTTTATGATTTACACATTCTATATTTTATATTGTTGATTAAGAAAATCCTAATGTCACCATATGTGCATTGACTATGTCATTATGTAGTCAAATTTTCTATTTACTCACTGTGTATATTATAGTGTTGGTAGTAAGATTCTAATGTTACCCTATCTGCATTGAATGTGCCATTATCTGCTGAATTTTGCAATTTATTCATTTTGCATATGATAGTCTTGGTTAGTAAGATCCTAATTTTACCCCATCTACACTAAATGTTGGTTAGTAACATCCTAATGTTACCCCATGAGCACTGAATGACTCATTATATGTACTGACTTTTACTGTTTCCTCATTCTATATATGATATTGTTGATTAATAATATGTAAATGTTACCCTATATGCACTGAATGTATCATTATGTATTGAATCTTCTTCTTTTGGCTTTTCCCGGTTAGGGGTCGCCACAGCAGATCACCTGTCTGCTCATGATTGCCAGTGGACTTTTACTGTGTCGAGTTGCCAGCCCAGTGCCCAACATTCCACAGAAGGCACACACATGCACGCACTCATGCCTAAGGCCAATTTAGAGTGTCCAATCCACCTAGTCTTTGGGATGTGGGAGGAAACCGGAGCACCCGGAGGAAACCCACGCGACCACAGGGAGGACATGCAGACTTGAATGCTATAATTTATTCATTCTGCATAAGATATTGTTGGCTGCTAAGTTACTAATGCTACTCCATCTGCATTGAATGCATCATTATGTACTCAGTTTACAATGTATTCATTCTGTATATGACACTGTTGATTAATAAAATCCTCATATATTTTCTGCACTTTGCACTTGAGTTGTTGCTGTAAGTGATCACTAGACTAGTCCAACTAACCTGTCAACCAATAGTAAAAATAAATATAGATCTAGGAAAGGTGTTGGGCTTGAACAAACTCAGAAGGAGTAGAATACGTTGAAACATACTGACACTGGAATGAGTCTGTCTCATGTGATTGTAAGTAAAAAGCAATGTCTTTTGGCTTCTCTCATTAGGGGTCACTACAGTGGATCACCGGTCCGCAGATTGATTAGCAGTGGAGTTTTTATTTTGTTGAGTTGCCAGTCTGGTGCCCAACCTTTACAGAAGGCCCATGCACACACACATGCATAAACACACACACACACACACACACACACACACACACACACACACACACACACACTCACATCTTTAAAATTCACCCGACCACAGGGTGGACATGCAGACTCCACAGAAGGTGCTCCAGCTGCGAATTGAACCAAAGAACCTCTTGCTGTGAGGTGACAACACTAGCTTCTGCACCACCAGATGCATTATGTGATTGCAAGTATGCTACACACACTTATTATGTGATTAAAGAAACAGTAGGTATACTAAAATTATCATACTAAAAACATTTAGTTTGACAGCTAACAATATAACAAGCATGCATCATTTATGCATTTGAATTCTTTGCTAACTCACTTACAGCTGTTTCATTTTACATTTCTTTTGTAGGTGGGACAGTTAGTGTCCCTGAGCAGAACAGAAAACTATCACATCACAATTCACTTGTAATCCATGGCTTACAGGGTACGTACCTAATGTTATACTTAGTCCCTGCAGCCCCTGTTACTAGGAACATGTAAAGCAACCTGCTTTAAAAAGTCCCCCTTTCTCATTATAAAGGGCAGACTATTGTCTGAGCATGATGTTACAGTCGACACTATGTGTGTCCATCAGAAGGCTGGCAGAATGTCATAGACTATTTTAAAACTCACTAACCAAATCTGAGATCACTTCCTGGACCACACAACACAAAGTTGGACAGTAGTTCTCAATGTCCACTGAATAAACTGCACTATTGTTGATAGAGACCTGCCTGGAAGCAAAAACTCATGAGTATGTGTCATTCCATTTATTAATGCCACTGTTCTAATGAAATTATTTTATAAATCCTGAGGATAGATATGTGGCTCTGTAAGAGCAGATATTCCCATTAGCACATAGCCTTGGAATCTTAGCTGTGTTTTGGAATCCTCTTCTATTGTGGTTTTACAAAAACTGAAAACCGTATTTGAACTTTTTTTCATTTGCTGTAATTTCTTGCTAGCTAAACTATGTTTTCTGTTTGTTTCTTACTTTGTAAAGATCTCAACCAACTTTTCATGGATGTCTGTCTAAGTCATTAGGATGCTTTCTTGCTAATGATCAGCTAAACTACCTAAAAAATTCTGATTTAAACAGAAGCCATCTGCTATCAGATGCTTAAAGAAACATTTAACTTGCAAAAGCAAATGATGCAGACCTGCCAACTAACTCATAGGTCCTGGAGACCAGCCTATGTTAACAGCTGTGTGTGTTGCCTCTACAAACATTACTGAATCATCCAACGAGAGCTGCTTCCTCAACGTTGTGGGAAACAAAATGCTAATACGTGCACTTCTGGCACTCTATTCAACTTTAGAATCCATTAAAAAGCTCAGAAAGCACTTAAACATATCTCACAACTTTCTGTGGAAATAAATCACAAACAGGAAATTACTTTAGTCCCAGACTTTGTCCTGGTAACACTTAGTCATACATCTTTACCACCTGCTCTCCATTCATTTTCTCTCCACCTGTGTTTAGGTGTTAGTACCCCAAGGAAAATTATTCTGCTATTCATGTGTGACGTTTCAGTAAGCAAAAGCCTTCTAGGAGAATATAGATAGAAATACTTTCACGTAAGAAAATGTTTAGTAAATCTGGGTTGCCACTATGAAGTAGTGCTAATACTCCAGCCTTTAGAAAGTCTGATACATCTGCCTTAATTTCAGAATTCAAAAAATAAAATAAAACTCAGTTGTGCCCCTGTGCAAACTCAATAGTGCAGGTAGTGTAAGACTGGTGGTGCTATGCTATCAGGAAAGGCTAGGTAAGTTAAAAGTCTATACAAATGATGAAAAGAAGAAAAGAAAGTATGAAATAAGGTCACAAAGTTAATAAAGGACAGAAGGAAACAGGGTTCATTATTCCAGGGGAAAACAGAAGGGAATAAAAGGGAGCTGCAAAGTGTAGAATCCAAAATTAGCAGCAGGAATTATTTTTCAAAGAGAGGGTGGTGAATCGTATAATGATCTCTGAGAGGGGCTGCTGAGAAAACAACAGCAAATGAGTTAAAGGAGTCATGGGCTAAATAGAGAATTAATATGAAAAGGGCAGTGTGGCAGTTACTTGACACTAGATGAAAGAGTCAGGCAAATAAATAAGTCTGTGCTCTCCTGCTGGCCCTGTCATGTGGTTATGAAAAAGCTCCAGCCCAAAAGCCATTTTCCTCTCAGAAGCAAACTCAGTCACTACTCTTCTCTGAGTTGTCATACAAATGTCTTAACAATTTAGTCAATCCACTGCAGTGCATTTATTTATTCATTTAGTAATCCTATTTAAACAGGTAGAATCAATAATATCAGTGCCTTTTTATGAGGGTGACAGTTGAAAACACAAGAGCACTGCACGACTTAATTGTAATCTATCCCAACAACACATTATCAGCAGTAATTCGCACATGGAATGCAATTTGAGACATTTCAAATCAACATCTCTATGTCTGCAGGCTGCACTATATTGCATAAATCGAGCCTGTAAGTATGTGTAAACTACAAGAGACACTAAATAAGATCATTCATAACTGGCTCCCTTCAATAACCTCCAATCAAAGCAAATGGAATAATTTCCTACTTAGAAACAAAGCTACGGACAATGGTAGACAGAATCAGATCACTATTTAAGCAAAGTCACAAAAGCTAGCATCTTCATCCTGACACTAAATGGATTCAGTAACTGTGACTAAAAAAATATAATACATGAAAAAAACACGCAAGTTCCTTTTGTCTTCAAGACTACTTATGACCGGTTTCCTTCTGTGTGTGTATCTTTCTCTGCCCAATTGCTCTTCATATGAAATACAGAAACAAGTGTTTTACCAGCAGATAAGAAGAAGATATAAGAATGTTTTACTTACCTAATGAATAAGCTGGAGAAAGCTGCACCATGCTCTATTTTCACATTACTCAAAAAACTGCCTAAGATATATACATATATATACATACATATCCCATGAGTTCTTTTAATTTATCACATTTTTGGCACTATATTCTTTTCAGGAAGAATACTTCAGTCATCAATCACAGTTTCTGCAAAAATAATAGTTTCTTGTAGCTCCACTCAGCTGTTCATCTTATATTTTTAAATGCTGTTCACTTGTTCTTATAAACGACTATTTAATATGGCACCCACTTAGACTTTATGATGTCTCTTAAGATATGTAAAGGTTTACATTTTATCTTGTTTCCACTCTTTCGTCTACAGTATATGTGTTAAGGACCTATAATCTGTATGAGCTCTGATGAAATCTGTGTCATTTTGGTTGCCCTACACCAAACTACCTCTGTTCTAAATGCATTCCTGTGAACAGAAGTTATCCACACCTACACATGGTGACTGTAGATGGGTCTCACTGACTCTACAGAGAACAATAGTAACACATTGTCTATTGGTTGTACCTCTTCATGTATACCGGACTGCCCCACTAACTTGTTACGCTCCTTGCTTACTTTAGATTGTCTGACTATCTCCTGATCACTTTATACCTTTGCCATTGCTACTAACCACCCTGTATAAGAGCAGTCCTTTCCTGGAGCATTACTCCACACATGAATAAGGTTGTGTTTTGTTTATTTATTTCTTTATTTTTGGTAGCCTGGTTGTCCAAATAGGGTTTGATCAATTTTCAGTAGAAGCACATGAAAAAAAAATTCCATTACAAATATTACGTTACAAAGTTGCAGTACAAATAATATTTTACAAACCTCCTGTACAGCTATATTACAAACCACCATTCCAAGCATCATATTACAAAGATTCAGTACAAGTATATCGCTGACCACCAGAACAGGTATCGTATTACTAACCTCCAGTGCAAGCATCGTATAATACATCTAGCACAAGTATCCTATTACAAATAGAAACCACACTTGTGCATTCAGCAAACGGAAATGCTACCGACATGAGTGTCCTCAAATATAAAAACATGTCTAATCAAAATATGAAAAGATGAATTTAAGTATTATATCAGTTCATAAAAAAATAGTTGCATTGGTCACAGTCTTTTGAGCAGGCTGTAGGTTGGACTCAAGCATGGATGAGTTAATGTTCACCCCTGTAGGATATGGTACAAACAGATACAATGATTTCTATGATATATAAAACAGACATGAGAAAAGGAAGAAGTGGAGTCGAGTTACAGAGGTGTAAGAAAGATACCTATAGTTCTTTTATATTTGTAGAAGCATCATTTTTATGAGTGCTATAGGTCAATGTAATGTGGATATGGAACCTAGAAAGTGGAGGAAAACAGGAAAACCATTTAGTTTGACAGCTAACAATATGACAAGCATGCATCATTTATGCATTTGAATTCTTTGCTAACTCACTTGCAGTTGTTTCATTTTATATTACATATAGAGCCTTAGCTGGCATGGGGTGAAGGTGGCAATTGCCCTGGGTGAAGACAGTTGGGGACATTGTCTACAGGTGCAAGCTTCATAAAGTAGAGCAGCACAGGCAGTACTTTATGAAGCTGAGGATGCTGCAGCTGCGTTAATAAATGCTGAAACTGCTACCGCTGTCGTAGCACTGAAACACTCTATGTGTGGTGATTAACTGTAGCAAGCAGCTTGCGGCAGATTCAGAGTGCAGAATATTTTGTAAGTGTGTGTGTGTGTGTGTGTGTGTGTGTGTGTGTGTGTGTGTGTGTGTGTGTGTGTGTGTGTGTGTGTGTGTGTGTGTGTGTGTGTGTGTGTGTGTGTGTGTGTGTGTGTGTGTGTGTGTGTGTGTGTGTGTGTGTGTGCGCGCACGTGTGTGTGTTTTCAACTTTGGGAAGACCTTTTTTTGTTTCTCAGCAATGAATTGGTAGGTGCCACTTTTTGGAACTGCACAGGGCATAGGATGACAGTTATAGTTCAGACTGTATACACTTATTTGCAAATAAAATTACATAATTTGGGTAACATGAATCAGAGCATATGTAAGAAGATTTTACCACAAAGTTTGTACCTGGATGGGGATTGCCTTGTTTAGCAGCCTTTATAGGCAATACTACAGCTATAATGTTTTATAGCACTTTATTCTTAAAAACTACCAATATAAAAAGCCAATAAATAGGGAATTCACTCACTTATTCATTCATTCATTATGACTTTAGGAATAAATTAATGATTATTTTTTTCCATAATGATACAGTTTTTGTCGTCAGGATTTGATCTGTTCATAGTGTGCAATTTTTTTTTTTTTAACTAAGCTTCCAGTCATGACAATCATTGCATAAAGCTACTGCTTCCTGTGCATTAGGACAAAAAAGTGCATTTCATTTAATCTTTCATTCATTGTTTTATGAATGAAAGACTCAATGTTTTTTGTTAAAACTGACATGATTTTTCTGCCCATGAGCCAGGCAGACTATCTTCAACATTTTTTAACAGTGTTTGTTAACAACTTATGTTGCATTTTTGATGTGACTTCTGTTCTGAAATAAACTAGAATATAAAACACTACAGAGAACAATTAGTTAAAACAGTGTGACAGACGTGTGTCACTATGCTAAATGCCTGATATTATCAGCTTGTCTTACCATTACTGTACAGCAGCTGTAACCGGTAGTGGATACCGTTGTTTGTTTTCTCTCCAGTTACCTCCTAAAAATAAGAAAATATTCATATTAGTTAAGTGCTGCTTAAAGTGCATGCTGTTTTTTCAATCTGTAAACTGAAGGTTTTCTTGTCTCTGACTAGTGAAGACAAACAGCAGTTAGGTTTGATACGCCATGTTACCAGGCTGTTTATTTTTATCAGTGCGGTCAGCATCTGGCTTCAGTTGTACAATACCACTGAGAAAACAAAACAGGATCCTCCATTTGAGACTGAAACAGCCAGGCTCCAGGACCCCATGTTTAACTTTAAAGTTAATACCCCACTCTACTAATAACAAGAATATTGCAATTCACAGATGGTCTCATCTATTTTAGGAATGCCACCAGAGTTATTAATCAGGAAATGTCAGGTCCACTAGCCAGACAAAATTACTTGGTTTCTTTTTTTCCCCATTTCTGTCAACCTCCAGCAGCCAGAATACTTTAACTGACATCCTGTTAGCCCAAATATTTCCACTGATGTCCTGTTAGCCCAAATACTTCCACTGATGTCCTGTTAGCCCAATGACTTTATTCCATGTGACACCTATCTGTTTGTGTCAGTGCAGCTGACGGAAGTCCTGGCTCTATCACACTGAAGTGTTAGTTGTTTGACCAACTCTTTCAATACCCACTACAGGTAGGAACACAATCCCCCAAATCACTTGTCTGCTTACACATTAGTATGTACATGTGAGCTGTGCTGAGCAACTGTTGTTTCCATTCTACAAGACACCATGGGGAGTTACTTTACTGTCCAGCAGGGATTATGCTCCACTGGAAAATGCCCCCCTCCCCCACTTTCCACGTCAGGAAATCCATGTGATTCTTCCTCTTCATCATAGTTGGTCTCACCTACTCAAACTGTTGCTCAAAATCAGGTCACCAGCTTCACAAATGACTTTCCGGGCTGGTATATGTTTCATTTCACTCTTTTTATTTAATATAGTTTATAGAGTAATACACTTTGAAGGGCTCTGTAATTTTACAGAAATATACAAATGTTGATTCTGACGGCACTATCAACTGATGTTCATCATGATGACTGCTGGTGCAGTAGCCTGTGCCAGGATATAACAGCTGGACAGCTTCGAAAGCTTCAGGGCTCCTTCCATGTGCCCAGACTGTTAGGCAGCTTGAGCTGAGCTGAATAAAAGACAAGTTTGGGCACCAAGCTCTTCAGAACTTTATTGATGCCGAAGAATACACTCCTCTGAGGCTTTTAAGGATTGACAGTCAGCTTGTGCTGTTTCTTTGCTATGCAGCTAAGTTTCCTTTGGGGGAAAAACTTTCATTTAATTATTTTCGTTAATTATTAATACTTTTTTCTTACTGAAAGTTATTTTAAGCTAGACGTTTGTGCTATGATGGACTGTCATGAGACTGTGTTGTACTTTTAAATGGGCATGCTCTTTTTTTTCCTGTCCATTTGAAAGTTGTTTAAAGTATTTAAAAACATTTTTCTTTGTAGAAATTGTTGTTATTTTATGTGGCTCTGGCAAGTGGTTTAAAGTCCTTTTTACTGTGTTTTGTGTCAAAAAGTGACTTTTAAAGATTTTACATTTTTACCAGCTTTTTTCCCACACACTGTTTTCAGTTCTTTCAACCACAAACAGAAAATGTTAAGCAAACAGCCTTTGCCACCACAGTAGACTAGCAATTTGACCCAGCTGCAGGTGGGTGACCCTGCTGTGGCCATTTCTTTTATCTTAAAGCACTCATCTTTTACCCTGGACCCCCCTCATGTAGCACCTATGGCCACTATTGACCATGGGTTAGCCACATCCTTTGAAGCTGTTGGAGCCTCCCCAGTGGGCAAGTGAGAGCCACTGTTGTTGGCCGTGGGAGAGGGAACAGGCCAGGCTTCCCTGTTTAGTCAGAAAGTTGTGCCCATCCCTGAGGACGCTACTACTTTTATTCTTTCTGTCAAAAAGAAACAGAAAACTAAATGTACCTACTCCTCCTCAAATTTCCATAGACAGGAATAGTTGTCTGGGTCTGGAAAAGAGTTTTATTCAGGCTTCTGATCCTTCTCACTGATTTCCTGGTAAACGAAAGCAGGATGACCTCCTTTCCTGAAGAGATTCCCGATTCTGAATCTGGCCAGGAACACGAAGGGACAGGTATAGGTTTCTTCTCAGTTTTGTAATTCAGGCTCAGTGGAAAGCTTAGGTTCTGATTCTCTCATTGGAGTTCCTCTCTCTCTTTGAGACTGTTTCCTGAAGTTTCTAGTGTTTTCAGTGGGGAACACTGAGGTTTTTCAGTCTTTCAGAAAATTTTATGAGCTGTTACAGAAGGAATTTCCTCTGCTTTGGAGGATGTATGTGTTTCAGCCTGCATTTTTCCTAATAGCTAGCCTGCTGCCTCTAAAAAAGGTAGATAGAATGTGTAAAGTTCCCTGGTCTTTTTAAGTTTTTATACACTGTTCCCAAACCTGACTCAGCAGCTATAACGTTAGTTATTCCTACTGCTGTTAAACAGTTAGGTAATTCCTATCCTGCTCTTTCTGATAAAGATGGGAAGATTATTGAAGAATACAGGAAAATACTGCCTGCTTCTGCAACTTTGGTTTTTAGAATTCTGAATTGTCTGGCTTACGTGTTTATGTTTATTCAGAACAACTGTGAAAGTATAAGGAATGTTCGGTCTGCAGTTTCTTTGTTTGAGGAAATATACGCTTTAAATTATTTTGCTTCTTCTATTGTACGAGTCCCTCCTCTACGTTTATGGTGTGTGTGTATGACTCAGCTGATATTTGTTCCAGGACTATGGCCTCTAGGACTGTTTTGAGGACATTTGCCTGGCTGCATTCACAGAACCTCCCAAGAAGATGTGAATAATCAGATTGTATTTTCTCTTTTATATAGAAATTCACTTTTTGGTTCCTTTGCTCCAGAAGTGATTAAAAAGGGTGATTAAAGGGGTAAATTAAATCAAGGAATCTTTAAGATTTTCTGCCCTCTTTTTAAAATTTTCTAGGGGTTCCCTAACCTCTAACCACTTTTGGCATAATAGCGAGGGTGTTCCAAAAACAATTCAGCAACTCCCAAAACCAAGGATAGCACAACTACCCAGTTTGACTGCTTAAGAGACTTTGTCACCCCCCCAACACACAAACACACAGACACTCGCGTGCACACACACACACACACACACACACACACACACACACACACACACACACACACACACACACACACACACACATACTCTTACGTCCTCATCCACCAGACCATACCAGACTCTTTTCTTTCCGCCTGACCATCATTACATGCTGCTCCAGGGAGTGATAGAAGCAGTCCCTCCTTCCCAGGCTGGGGAAAGTTTTCATTCAAGGATGTTTTCAGTGCCAAAGAGAAAAGACGCTTGGAGACTATTTCTGGATCTTTCTTCTTCGACCCCTTTAGTTATAACTTCAAAATGAAGGCATTTCACAATCTGTAAATTCTTCCTCCTAATTCGAGTTTCCAGGTAACTCCAGATTTAAAAGATACTTCTCAATTTCCTTTCCATCCAGACTTCAGGTGTTTGAAGAGGTTTGTGTGTCTGGAACACACACTGTCAGTTCTCTGCTTTATCCGCTGGATAATTAATTGCACTAGGAGTGTTCACAACGTGTCTAGCTCCAATTGTAGCTCATTGCAGGCTACAGGGTATGCATTTTCTTTTTAATATATTTAGATGACGTGCTTATCATTGCAGAGTCTTTTTCAAAGTGTCAGGTATCTCTCACTTGGGTGAGAGATCTCTTACACAAGCTGGGATTCCAAGAGAACATTCAAAATCCCTTTTTGACTCCTTCACACAGGATTGTGTCACTGTGGTGTCAGCTGGACACCTCGGTTCAAAGAGATTTTCTTCCACATGAAAAAATAGAGCTATATCTATGCTGATGTCTAAGGTTTTTCACTCACACTTTGGTCACTGTGAGGGACTACCTTAGGATTTTGTGTCTTATGACATCTGATTCTCATGATACACCCTGACAAGACTCCACATCAGAAACATACAGCGGTATCTGAAGTCTCTTTGGTACCAGCATCAACATCCCTTGCCTTTTCAAATCCTAGTTGTGGAGTTTGTCAATAGAAAAAAATACTTGGGGAGACAGCCAATATACTTATATTTGGGGTCTCCCCTTATCCTCCTTATTGCAAAGCACTCACTTATCTCAGGCGTCTCAGACTTTGCTTGGGAAGCAGTTTGAGGATGGATAATAGTGCAAGGTGTGTGGGAAGCCTAGGACAGGTGCAAACACATAAATATGAAAGAGATGCTTGCCATAATCAAGGCACTCAACTCTTGGAAACATTTTTGGTCCCCAGGACCTCTTCAAGTTGTTTCAGACAATACAACAGTCATGTAGTACATCTTCAAGTGTGGTGGGGGGGGGTATGGGCAGGTTGTATTCCCCTTTTCAGACTAGCCATACTAGCTTGGGATATAGCTTTGCAGTACAATGTCATTCTACAGGCATCCTTCATTCTGTCAGAGCAGTATTGTCTGGCAAACAATCTGAACAAGACAGGGCAGACCCTCATGTATGCAAACTATCATAAGGGGCTTTCCAAGATTTGATCCACCTGTGGGGTATCATCTAGTAGACCCATTTGCCTTATCTCTAAATAATCATGTGGCAAGATTCTGCTGCCGGGCTCCATCTTTGAAGGGCTGGAAGGCAGACACCTTCTTTCTTTGAGAGGAATGTTCATGTGTGCTTTTGCACCTTTTCCACTGATGTGCATGGTACATCTGAAGATTCAGAAGAAATCCCCCAAGATCTTTGTGGTGACACTATTTTGAGCCCAGGCAACAGTGGTTCTCCCTTCTTTTGGAAATGGCCAGGGGCAATATCCACAACTTCCTCAAAGAATGGATCAGAGGTGTTTGATACACCCAATCAAAACCAACTTCAGCTTCAGCTGACTGCCTGGATTATAGGGTCTTATTTTAATTTTAGACACCTGTTTACTGAGGAAGTGCAACATATACTAATGGAGGCAAGAACGACTGATACTAGAAAGGCATATGGACATTTTTTTCTAGTTTGTGCCAACAACATAACCAGCACCCATTCAGGACTAGTTGTTCTCTGGATTTAGCAGATTTATGTGAGTTACTTTCCTATGGCCTATACACAGCTGAAAATGAACTATAAACTTTAATAAAACAAATAATGTAAAATAAAAGGTAAGCGCTTTCACAGATACTTAATCTGCTTCTTCAGACCATATAAAAAACACTAAAGGAGGAGCATTTAAAAACCTAACAAGGTCTAATCACATGCAGTCATCTGACTATTCACTAATAAATGAATCAACCATTATGAGCCAAGCCCCCAAGAGTGTAATTCAATGACACTGGCTTTAGTGAAACCATCCTCTTCGATCCTGGTGGAAGATATGCTTGTAAATGTAGTATTCAACGTACGTCACAGCATTCTGTTATATTACTTTAATCTCTACCCCACACATTCAATGAAGTCAGCTCCAGCATGAAAAACTTGAAAGTGCTTACCTTTTATTTTACATTTTTTTGTTTTATTAAAGTTTATAGTTCATTTTCAGCCATGTTGAGCGAGGTTTTATTTATTGTTTCAGCGTTTTTGATTTTGTATCACTCCAACCTTCATCGAGTGTTTTTGATTTTTGTTCTGATAGGTCAGTGCTATTTCATTTTCTACAGAAACAGGTTGTCTTTGAAAACGAATCTGTCCTTTATGCCTAAAGTGGTATTCAGGTTTACTTTAAGCCAAGCTATCCATTCCCTTATTTTCTTTACTCCTCTTAAAAATGAGGGAGAAGGGAGACTCCACACCGTGGACCACCATAATAAGTAACAGATCTAAATCCTTCAGACCTTTCCATATGCTACTCTTTTCTTGTGAAGCTAAGACAAAGGACAACCTATGTTAAAACAGACTATTTCCAAATTCTTGTCTAAGGCTATTAGCTGTTGTTATACTCACCACAACTAAACTCTTCTAGGCAGGATCAGTGACTACTTTACCAAGGCCTTGGCTTCATCTATAACTTTTTGGAAAGGGTTGGATTCTAGAAATATTCTAAAAGTTGCCAATTAGTCCTATGAGCACACAAAGCAGTATAAGCTTTATTCCTTCTCTCGTTTGAGATCAGGCTTTGCAAGGACATTTTTCCAGGGTTCCAGCTAAACACCTTAACCATTATGCCGATCCCCAACTTCTCTCTTTTAAGAATTTCTTTATATTTGTCCCATAAATTATTTGATTTGATCACTGTTTTTAATCCTAGTACCTCATAACTTTGCATTTTCTAAAGAAACTTTTCAATTAAGCAATGTTTCATTTTTTCTACACTGATACAACTCTCCTTTTTTACGATAGTACTTATTTGAAAATCTGTAGAAAAAGTGGTGATATAGACAAATGTAGGCTTTGTAGTACAGAACAAGAAACAGTTACGAATCTGGTTTCTGGTTTTGATATACTCATGGCTGAAGGTCTGTATACCAAAAGACACAATAAGGTGACCAGTTTTTATGCCTGGGATTGTGCAACTACTACAACAACACTGGGAACACTATGAACCACAAGGAATTACTGAAAATGAAGACATTTTGATCACATGGGATCATCCAGTGCTAAAAGTTAAAAAGTAGAAACAAGAAAATCAGATATTGCAGTCAAAGAAAAAAACAGACAAAAAAACATTAGTTATTGGAACAGCATTATATCTAGTAATTATAGTATTCTGCACAGTGTGAGACATGAAGTCGTAAAATACATGGGTATGCAAGCTGAAACTAGAGCAATGTGGAACAACAGCAACAGGACAGTTTCAATAGTAACAGGACCATCACAACTAATTAAACACATCTAGCATGCTTACTTAAGTATGTTACCAATACAGGTAACAACAAATTAACTGGAGAAAGAAGAAATTTGACTACAGTTCTAGTTCTGGTTAAAGACTGAGGCAATACTAATTGCACAAACTTTAATCATACCCTGATGTAGGAAAGGGGTCCATTTCTGACAAGATATTAGAAACCCTTAACATTTGGAGAAATTAATAAAATATAGAAATATCACTAGATTTAATTCTAGGTATCAGTATTTTTAAACTATTTCAGAAGCATCGTATGACTAATTTACCTTCATTAGTACTTTTGAACAGTTTCAAAAACACCAATAATATCTGTGACAATTTATACACCATTTTAGCCTTTATATTTACACTTTAGTTAAAAGTTACAGTGTAGTCAACATTTCCAGCACTTCAGAATTATCAAACTTATGGCATCAAATCCATCCAATACATGTGGGAAGGAAGGCTAGCCTTAAAAAGGTCCTCTAAGGCCATTAGCCTAGTAATCAAATAAGCTATGAACTTATTTTTCTCAGTAAAGCAGTGAATATTCTTCCTCAGTGTACTCCATCAAACACACTTTAAGATCATTTGATTTATTTCTCAGAAAGTTATTATAACAAGTTCTTCACTGCACCACTGGTTTACAGATCATTGGTTTGAGTTCTGTATTTTAAATGCAGTGAATTCTGTTTTGCACTTTGAAAATTTAACACAATGCTCATTACCAACTTCAGTGTTTTCTTTCACCAGTACCCTTAACCTCATGCTTCATACTTCAGCAGCATTTTTCTCTGTACATTTCTTTTAGAAGTTTAGTACACCTCTACACATCTCTGGTAAGCAACCTTCCAGTATTCTACTATAAGCATTTTAATAAGCTACCTTTCAGTAATTAACATTTCCTTTAAAAGTTTCATATTATCTTTTGAAAACAGCCCACTGTTTCCTTGCCATATAATTCTTTAACCTTGTTTAGGAATTATCCACTTAGTTTAATCTCAGAGTCTTTTTCTCTGCTTCTGTTTCTGTCTCTTTTTACCCATTGGTTTAGCAAAAAGAGGTCTCTCATTCTTTTTAGCATACAGTTCAGAGTTGATTCAAAAGTGCTTCTTTTGGGAGGGTTGCTCCCCTACCCCCATTTTTATAAGCATAATTCTTTAGAAAACAACACTCTGAATTTCACTCTTTCTTAGACTTACAGTAAGGCAGAAGCATTGTCATTCCTTCTTACTGTGGCTACTCAGCAGAAATCACAGTTTGCCAAAATGAAGCAAATCTCCGTAAAACACATACACTGAAGTTTTCTCTTTCTGTGAATGTGGAAATCAACTCACAATCGGTCTGCACTTGCTGGCAGTGATATAAGGAACAAAAAATAGTGCAGTTTGGTATGTTCTGACCAAAGTTTGCCTGCTTAAGAAAACTACTCCATGTAGCACTTTTCATGGAATCCTAGCTCAAGTCCCACTGCCAGGCTCTGCCTAGTCTGCTAAATAAACTTTTGGATGCTATCTGTAAAGACTAAAAAAAATATGTATTTACTGAACATAAGCAAATAATCAACATGATAATATCAACATTTTTTTTCACATAAGACAAAAACAAACACACTACTTTTGTTAATTTAGTCCTAAGTTGTAGCTTGACAAAACTCATTTATCTCCAGTCAAATACATTTCAGTTCTCTCTTTTAGGTCCCAGGAATTAATACACTTTCAGGTTTTCCCTGCCTCTGGCTCATTTCAAAGTGAACATGTCTCTGCAGTACTTCCTCAACAGTAAGTATAAAATATCTCTGTCATCATGCGTTTGGCACTCCCTTTCTTATAAGCAGTGGGGGGTGACTTCCTTGACCCAGAGCAGGTGTGAACCCTTTTCTCAGTATGCCCTACAAAATTAGAACTACTAACTGTGGAGCACTTTACCACACCAGACAGCCATTCATTTGGAATAAGACTCCAGAGGATTAAAGGGTAGAGATGTTACTCAGTTGCTCAAAATGGGTAACAAAATGTACAATAATTCTTAAGCAAGCTCATAGATTTAAAAGAATAAAAATACCCCAAACAACTGACGGTCACTTGGTCCAACAGTAGAATGATGAGATTAACAAAGTCAAGTGTCCAGCACGGCTGCTGCATAAAAAGTTTATTACAATTCAACAGGATAAGCGCTTTCACACCAGATAGTGCTTCTTCAGATCCATAAAAACTACTAAAAACTAAACACTTTATATAGCAATATAAGACAATTAAACAATCAAAATCATTGATGCAACCTGCGCTTTTTCAATAAAGGTTTTAAGGGGACCACAGCTTTTAAACCAGGTAACTTATGCGCCTGAAATTTAGTGATCCATTAAGTCTCTGCCAATTCTAATCTATTGTTATAATCTCCTCTTCTTAAACTCGTAGGTACTATCTCCAGTACCATGAATTCAAATAAATGATCTGGATTGAGGGAGATATGCTTAGCTAGAGCATTAGATAGATTCACTCTCCTAATGTTACCCTGATGCAGCAGAATGCGTTCTTTCAGCATTCGTAAAGTCTTCCCTAATTAAAACGCTGAGCAGTATCTACACTTAGAAAGGTAGACTAACCCCTTTGATTTGCAATCTGCATAAAATCTAGCCTTAAAATACACATCTAAAAAAGCATGTTGAAATTCATTTTCTTTACAAATAAAAACACAAGCTTTACAAGTTCTACATGGAAAAGTGCCCATTCTATTTGAAAATTGTACTGTAGATTTTGTGGATTTATAACACAACTGCCTTCTTAAAGAAACCATTCTTTAAGAGACCATTGGAAAAAGCTACTGTGGTGTTAAAGGACGCTGAGCACTTTTTGAGTAATCTGGGTGCCTTTAGTAGAAGCTATAGTAATTCTTTTAAAGATGTTATACTAATCAGTATGGATATTCGAACACTTTTTACCATTATACCTCATGATATGGGAATAATTTCATTAAAAAAACATTTTAATGACCAATACTGAATATAATAAGATGCACATAGATTTACTTGGGTCATTGATGGAAATTGTTTTGTCTAATAATATTTTTTTGTTTAACAATGCTGTTTATATGCAGAAGAAGGGTGTAGCGATGGGGACCCCCTGTGCGAACAGCTATGCCAATCTAGTATTGGCAGATTGGGAAGCCAGGGTGGCCCTATCAAGTCATGCATTCTCTCAACGTTTATTATATTATAAGAGATTTGCAGACAATATTTTTATTTTATGGCAGGGCACGATTGATGCCCTAATTGAATTTGTGCAATATTTAGAACTTAGTAGTGAATGCTTCAGGTTTGAAATGAATTATTCCCATGTCTCGATAGATTTTCTGGATACGAGGATTACATTGGCTGATGCATATCTTCAAAGTTCACTTTTATGGAAGTCCTATAAGAAAAATGCCTCGCTGAATCAAAGGAGTATGCATCCTAGGCATGTTTTTAACAATATAGCCAAAGGGCAATTTTTGCGTATGTCTAGATTACATACAGAGGATAGTGAATACTCTGCAGCAGCCTCTGCTTTGGAAGATGATTTAGTGATGAGAGGGCAGAGGAAGAAAGATGTGCAGAGAACACATATGGATATAGACATGTTACATGCGACTACAGGGAAACCATATTTTAACAGGCTAGATAGTGTCTCTAGTACAGGTGATACATGTATTAGGAAGAATACCAGTCATCTTAGGCTACCCCCTACATATGGTAATAACATTCACCAAGTTTGTGATCTTATTAGTAAACATTGGCCCATTTTACTGTCAGATGAAAACGTGAGTAGTGTAGTAGGGGAAAAACCCTCATTTACATTTAAAAATAATATGTCTTTAAGAAGGCAGTTGTGTTATAAATACACAAAATCTACAGTACAGTTTTCAAATAGAATGGGCACTTTTCCATGTAGAACTTGTAAAGCTTGTGTTTTTATTTGTAAAGAAAATGAATTTCAACATGCTTTTTTGGATGTGTATTTTAAGGCTAGATTTTATGCAGATTGCAAATCAAATGGGTTAGTTAGTCTACCTTTCTAAGTGTAGATACTGCTCAGTGTTTTAATTAGGGAAGACTTTACGAATGCTGAAACAACACATTCTGCTGCATCAGGGTAACATTAGGAGAGTGAATCTATCTAATGCTCTAGCTAAGCATATCTCCCTCAATCCAGATCATTTATTTGAATTTATGGTACTGGAGATAGTACCTATGATTTTAAGAAGAGGAGATTATAACAATATATTAGAATTGGCAGAGACTAAATGGATCACTAAATTTCAGGCGCATAAGTTTATTTATTTTATTTATTTTATTTATTTATTATAAGTTACCTGGTTTAAATGCTGTGGTCCCCTTAAAACCTTTATTGAAAAAGCGCAGGTTGCATCAATGATTTTAATTGTTTAATTATCTTATATTGCTATATAAAGTGTTTAATTTTTAGTAGTTTTTATGGATCTAAAGAAGCACTATCTGGTGTGAAAGCGCTTATCCTGTTGAATTGTAATAAACTTTTTATGCAGCAGCCATGGTGGACACTTGATTTTGTTAATCTCATAGATTTATAAATTTATAGGTAGTTACTAGGCTTGCAATCCAGAGGGTCATTAAGGAACCTAAGCCAAATCCCCAGTTGCTTCCCAGCATTGTCTGGTTAAGTAACTTGTTCAAGGTCACACAGTAGATGGCTGAAGAAATCAAACCCTGTACCACAGGAACTACAGCTCACAGCCTTAACTCTCTGCTCCAGCTGCAACTGATGCATAATCTGAAGAGAAGAGTAGTGCTAGGAGACTATTTAGCATGTTATTTGGAATCATGCCAGCACACTGAGTGACAAGTGGACAAGTGTAGGACAACTGAGGTCTGAAGTAAAGCAAGACAAAACAGCAAACAACAAGCAGAATGCTTGGATCCTGATGAAGGTTCACTAAATCCATGTTATGGGAGACGGGCACAGTTCACAGTGCAGGCACCATAGAATGACTTTGGCATGGTCAGCAGTACTTTGCACTAATATCCCTGTTATGGAAGACGGGCACAGCTCACAGTGCAGGCACCATAGAATGACTTTGGCATGGTCAGCAGTACTTTGCACTAATATCCCTGTTATGGAGACATGCACAGCTCACAGTGCAGGCACTGTAGAATGACATTGGCATGGTCAGCAGTACTTTGCACTAATATCCCTGTTATGGAAGATGGGCAAAGCTCACAGTGCAGGCACCGTAGAAAGACTTTGGCATGGTCAGCAGTACTTTGCACTAATATCCCTGTTATGGAGACATGCACAGCTCACAGTGCAGGCACTGTAGAATGACACTGGCATGGTCAGCAGTACTTTGCACTAATATCCCTGTTATGGAAGACGGGCACAGCTCACAGTGCAGGCACCGTAGAATGACTTTGGCATGGTCAGCAGTACTTTGCACTAATATCCCTGTTATGGAGACATGCACAGCTCACAGTGCAGGCACTGTAGAATGACATTGGCATGGTCAGCAGTACTTTGCACTAACCTCTGGGACGACATTGCTAAATGTTCTCACACATGTTGGTACCACAGCTAGATATCATGAAGCAATAAACGAAAGGTCATGGTGCAAATACTCTTACTGCATAGTGCAAGTTGTGTGTCATGGTATTTAGGGAAGGTATTGTGCAGGGTGACATTACAATTAGCTTTCTGTGATAGCTGTATGGAAATGGACAGTGAAAAAGTAGTGCTAAGTGTGGTCAATGTTGTGAATATAAGAGAGTCTCTTACTCCAGCCACTCATCTCTGTATTGTGAATTGTTGCACAGTGAGTGTGAAATGTGCGGGAATATAACAGGTGTCTAAATGTTACTTGTGCAAGTTCACTTCATGCAAATAAATTATGCTGACATTATTTAGAAGAGAATATTGTATTTGTCATTTTTCAATGCTGTGCAACCATGAAGTTAATGTATGCAAGTTAGTGGGTTTTGGGGGGCACCCTACCACATGGGTTGCCGGTGGATCACAACACCACAATTGAACAGGAAGACATTAACAATATTATACTAGTATGTATTGCAAGACTATGACTTCACATTGTGATTGCTTAGATATTGCACTTCATCAGCTGTAGGACTATATATTCTGATGCTCATATTGCATGTGTATGGAGTGGTGACTCACTCCTGACTATTGTACATTTAGGAAGTAATAACATAAAAAAATCAGACTAACTGTACCAGTTATTGAAGCAATTTGCCAGAGTGATTACTATAGCTGATACTTCATAGCAAGTGGAATATTGATCTAATTATTCACTGTCATGCCTGACATTCAAGTTCAGCAGCCTTATGGATAGAGGGAAAAAGCTCCTGTTTAGTCTAGATGTTTTGCAGTGTAAGCTGCAATACCCGCCTGCCCGAGGAAAGGTGGACATACATTCCATGGGCAGGGTGAGTGAGACTGTTGATTATCTTCCTAGCCCTTCCTACACACAGAGTCTCATTCAGATCATCCATGAGTGGGAGCGAAGAACCAATGACTTTTTCTGCTGTCCTCACTCCCTCAGGAGAGCCTTGTCGTCAGATGATTTGCAGTTACCACACCAAACTATGATGTTACTTGAGAGGATGCTTTTGATGGTCCCCCTGTAGAAGGCATTGAGGATGGACTGAAACAGGTTTGCCTTTCTTTGTTTCCATAGGCAGTGCAGATGTTGTTGTGCCATCTTCACTGTGTGGCTACTATGTCACCCAGGATAAGTCATCTGAGATGTACACCCCCAGGCACTTGGTGTTTTTGACTCTTTCCACTGCCACCCCCTTAATTTCCCATGGTTGATGTATCCTGAGTCCTCCTGAAGTCCACTATTAATTCTTTGGTTTTGCTCACATTTAAGCCCAGATTGTTGCAGTCACACCAGCCTATCACATGCTCCACGTCAGCCCTGTAGGCTGTTTCCTCACCATTTCTGACAAGTTCTATGACAGTGGTGTCATCTGTGAATGTGATGATTTTGTTGGAATTATGCTTGGCCATGCAGTCGTGCATCAACAAGGTGAACAGCAGATGAATCAGGAGGCAGCCATGAGGGACACCCATGCTCAGTGTAATACTGATTAAACTGTTATTTCCCACCATACTTTTTGGGGTCTATTGATGAGAAAGTCCAGTACCCAGTTACTAGGGGGGTGTTGATGCCCAGCTGGATCAGTTTCGATATCAGATTCTGTTAAACGCGGAACTAAAATCGATGAACAGCATTCTGACATAGCAGTTCTTGTTCTCTAGATGTGCCAAGGATTCATGGAGTGCTGTAGCTATTGCATCAGCTGTGCAGCAGTTAGATCTATAAGCAAACTGTAATATATCCAGTGTTGCAAGTACACTTGAAGAGATATGGTTCTTGATCAACCACTCAAAACATTTCATTACTGTTGATGTAACAGCGACTGGCCGGTAATCATTTAGGTTTGTCGGTTGGGATTTCTTGGGTAAGGGAATGATTGTCGTATTTTTGAAGCAACTGGGTACAATGGCTAGTTGCAGGGATGTCTAATCACAAAAAAACTCACAAATGTCTAATCATGTTATTGCTTCCAAGCAAGCTCTGAGTGTGCCATTTTAACTTTTTTAGCTACTCCATGGGGTTCACATTTGAAGCATTTCTTATACATGGCTGTCTGCATTCTGAAAGAATTATCTGCAGCCAAGTGCCTGGGGACATGGGTACTGAGCAGTAGTTATTTTTTGTAACAATAGCTTTGTTCAAAAAAGCTGCACCCCAGTTCAGTTAACCCCACCCATTCAGATGCTGCTTGCAACCTCATTTTGTCTTGAAGTCACCAGCATTCTCTAAGTAGAAGCCATGTGTTCATAGTCACTGTACATTAATTAGCAATGATTGTTTATTGTCAATTTACACCAATCAGTAATCCTGTGTTCACTGTCATGTTACATTAATTAGCAATGACTGTTTAGTGTCAGTTTACACCAATCAGTAATCCTGTGTTCATTGTCAGTTTACATTAATTAGCAATGATTGTTTAGTGTCAGTTTACACCAATCAGTAATCCTGTGTTCATTGTCACTTTACATTAATTAGCAATGATTGTTTAGTGTCAGTTTACACCAATCAGTAATCCTGTGTTCATTGTCACTTTACATTAATTAGCAATGATTGTTTAGTGTCAGATAACACCAATCAGTAATCCTGTGTTCATTGTCACTTTACATTAATTAGCAATAATTTAAAGTCAGTTTACACCAATCAGTAATCCTGTGTTCACTGTCAGTTTACATTAATTAGCAATGATTGTTTAGTGTCAGTTTACATCAATCAGTAATCCTGTGTTCATTAGGAATGATTGTTTAGTGTCAGTTTACACCAATCAGTAATCCTGTGTTCATTGTCACTTTATATTAATTAGCAATGATTGTTTAGTGTCAGTTTACACCAATCAGTAATCCTGTGTTCATTGTCACTTTACATTAATTAGCAATGATTGTTTAGTGTCAGTTTACACCAATCAGTAATCCTGTGTTCATTGTCACTTTACATTAATTTGCAATGGTTGTTTAGTGTCAGTTTACATCAATCAGTAATCCTGCGGTCACTGTCCATTTACATTAATTAGATTGTTTAGTGTCGGTTTACATCAATCAGTAATCCTGTGTTCATTGTCACTTTACATTAATTAGCAATGATTGTTTAGTGTCAGTTTACATCAATCAGTAATCCTGTGGTCACTGTCAGTTTACATTAATTAGCAATGATTGTTTAGTGTCAGTTGACACCAATCAGTAATCCTGTGTTCACTGTCAGTTTACATTAATTAGCAATGATTGTTTAAAGTGTCAGTTTACACAAATCAGTAATCCTGTGTTCACTGTCAGTTTACATTAATTAGCAATTATTGTTTAGTGTCAGTTTACATCAATCAGTAAACCTGTGGTCAGTGTCAGATTGCATATATAATCAGTGGTCATGCCCTGAACAATCTGAAGATATGCTTGGTTAATTTCCTTTGTCTACAAAATATTGTCCTTAGTTCCACTGGTCTTGCCACATCCAAGTCCAAATATCTATGTAGTTTTATTCACCTAGGACTACTGTATTTTCTAATGTTCATGTACACCTTTCAATTTATTAGACTCCAGACCCTTCTGAGTGTCCAGTCTGAGGGCTATTGGCTATGCCCAAAGTTACCTGCTGCATGTGCTTTAGCTGAAACCAACACCCTACGTATCTTCTAATGCTCTACATTTTGCTGTCTAGCTGTCAACTTAAAATCTTTAATATTTTACTTCCAGACTCCACTTGTGGTTTAAATCCAATATTTGGCCATATAAAAACGGGTCTAGGACTTTTGATTGAATGATCAAAAGTCTGAAACCCAAACGGCCGGGCATACTTATGCGAAAGTGCTTTTCACCGAAGAAGCACTTTTGTGTAAGTATGCCAATTGCCGAAGCCATACTACGGTGCGGATAAGTGAAAATTCCCTTTTCCCCACTGTAGTGCAGTCTTGGAGGGAGAATATTAAAGTAGGGGGGTGTGGGGGGCCTGCTAAAACGTTAATGTAGTGAGGGTTTTTTTGTTTTATTTTTTTAGTAACACGCTTTAACGAAAGCACTTTTTCGATAAAAGCACTTTCGTTAAATTATGTTTGGTGGTTATGGATTCGGACGTTTGATCATTCGATCAAATGTCCTAGATCCATAAAAACATATCCTGGTTTGAATTTATCAGACTGGTGCAGATGTCCATACATTTCTTATAGCATGTGACTCTAAAGTGAATGGATAAGTTTTTGCTTAAAGCCCTCAGATACAGATGTTCCACTCAGTTAAAACCTCACAGATATCACCAACCATGACCTGATCTGCAGAGGAGCCAAACAGGAACTTTGGAGGTAAAACACATATATTTTTTCCCCTTGGTGACTCGAAGTTAATGGCAAAGAAGCCATCACTGATGAGAGATCAGTAGGAGTTTGGGCAGAAATGCATTATCTGTATGAAAAAGTATAGTTATGCAATTTATTTATTTACTTATTTGACATTTGTTGACTGGGTTAGTCTGATTGGGCTATGCCCCTTTTTCAGCAGAGACCCAAGGAGAAAAGCTCCAATAAAAAAGCAGAAACAAATGTAAATAGCATGGTAAAAATATTTCAAAGATTGTATCTAAACTAAGCATACATAGTACAAAGTACAAATATGTCAGAGAAAGCATACAAATATCCAAAATAATGTAGAATATATACAACATAATAGAGTATGATTGGTTATGTACATAAATAATAAAGAACACTATCATAAGAGGTCACATGCTAGTGGGAGCTGTGAGAAGCAGGTCAAATGTTAGAGGCAACTATAGGAGAAGTAGGTCACATGGTAGTGTGAGCTGTAGGAGAAGCAGGTCAAATGTTAGAGGCAGCTATAGGAGAAGTAGGTCACATGGTAGTGTGAGCTGTAGGAGAAGCAGGTCAAATGTTAGAGGCAGCTATAGGAGAAGTAGGTCACATGGTAGTGTGAGCTGTAGGAGAAGCAGGTCAAATGTTAGAGGCAGCTATAGGAGAAGTAGGTCACATGGTAGTGTGAGCTGTAGGAGAAGCAGGTCAAATGTTAGAGGCAGCTATAGGAGAAGTAGGTCACATGGTAGTGTGAGCTGTAGGAGAAGCAGAAGATTTAAAGGCATATAGTATATACAGGGGTAGAGACCCATGTAAAAGGCCAGTGACCAGACAACAGTTCAGGAAGCTGACCGAACAAACAGCATAGTATAATGGTGCAGAGAAACTGTTAGCAAAGACAAAGAGGCAGGAGAGAGAAGTGGGAGACAGAGGCAGCAAGGTTTTAAGGAGGGAAGATATAATAGGTTGGCACACAGAGGAAGTAAATTGTAGAAGAATGAAAATTATGTTAAGTAGGGTGATTACATAGGCAGGACCAAGATTTACAGAGACTTTCCTTCAGGGTTATTTTAAAGGACTTAGGGTTAGTGATTGATCTGATACTTAAAGGTAGTTTATTCCAGGCATTAGCTATGGAGTAACTGTAAAGTAGTTTATCAATATTTTTATTAGACTTATAGGATTGCAGCAGCTGCTGTTCAGAGAGCATTGTTAGGAGTGTAAGGTTGGATACAAGTAGTGCGAGAGAGGCATGAGGAGGATGACAATGGATACTGAGTATGTCTTTGAGAAAATTAGAATGAAAAGAAGGACCAACAGACATCTGTGGTAATCCCACAGTGACAAATCTTTGTGCCCAAGTGTAGTCCTCTCTAACGGCATTAAGAAAAGTATATCTCTGTTCTATTTACTACTGTTCTATCAGCTTTATTTGGGGATTGATTTTACACATAATGTTGACTCAGGTTTAGCCATATGGTATTCTTTTAACTTTCATTTGTTGTTTTACTGCTGTCTATCATTTTAATTAATGAATTATGTATTTAACTAGTTGGCTAGTTATTTAATTAAAGTTATTCTTGTAACCCTTTTTTTAGCACCACCATGCACTTCTACATCTAACAACTACACTAAGCACAGTGTTTAAGCTGCATGCAACTTTATCATATTTTGGCTAATTTCATTTAAATTCTATTATTTTCACGACTTGTGTATCTGTCCTTTATGTTTAGGAACAGACTGTTTAGCCAACTTGAATTCAATAAATATGGGACGGCTCATTAAAAAAATGGAATATAAGTGAAAAAAAGGACAACTAAGACAAAGTCCCGAATTTATAAGCTACTAACATACTATTTTATAATCATGCAATGCCTTCCTAAATTAGTTACACATTATAAGTATTGCTACCAAGTTATATTGTTATATAAATTATTAGGTCATAAAATAAACAAACATGATAGATTCAACAAATACACGATTTGTATCTTGTAAAAAAGATAATTCCCCCTTGATAGCACACTGCCTAAAAGAATTTTGTTGGGTATTGTTTGGAAAACTGTTTCATTCTCTCTTCCCACGACATTCTGATCTGTGTATGACATATGAACTTAGTTCTAAATTTAAAATTACGGAACTGACAGTAAAAACTTGTTTGAGTAAATTAAATATAACCCTTTAGAATATAAACAGTATGATATGCAAACCCAAATGTCATCCTTCAGAATGACCTCTTAAATCAAATATAGAAACAGTAACGTACATCACTTAACACTTGAAAGGTTTACAAATGTTTTTATTACAGTTTTCTGTGTCATGCCTAGTGCTTGTCTGGCAAGCAAACAACTTTGTTCTCTCGTAGACCATTTCCTTATGAGAACAGAAGATTAGTTTAAGTTTTGTAGTGAGTTATAAATGCAGACACTTGTATGTATTATTACTCACAGGTTTTCTGTTTGTTTATTTGCATAATTATTTATAGAAGTCCATTATTCAGTTATCAGAACATTAACAAAATGAAACAAATGCTTAAGTACAGATTTTGTGTTTGTGTCTGTGTCTGCCTCAGTGTTTGTGTGTACATGGATACACACACACACACACACACACACACACACACACACACACACACACACACACATATATATATTTTTTTTTCCCGAAGATCAAACATAAATGTTGAATATCTACATATTAACTAGCTGAAAATGTTGAATCTGCTGAATGAATTCAGCAGATTCAACATTTTCACCAAATATCAAACTTCATGTCAATATAGGAGCTCAGGTAAGCGTAACTTCTACACTTCACATCACTTCACATCACATTTTTCTAGGGGGGGCAAGCCCCCCTGCACCTTCCACACCTCCTGCTAACCATATATTCCAACTCCAAGATCACACTACAGTGAGGAAAGAGATGATTGTCCCAGTTCGCACTGTACAGGATCTCTGTTCATTACTTCGAGTTCATATCAGCGAATGCACAGTGACATTCGCTGATATGAACTATTGATCGTGTAATGGTGAACAACATCGGAATCAGACATCTGTCGCTTGATATTCCAGTCTACAGAGAATCTGCGTTTGAGATTTTGATTGTAAACCATATATATATATATATATATATATATATATATATATATATATATATATACATGCACTAACACACACACACACACACACACACACACACACACACACACACACACACAGGGAATAATTTCTTTCTGAGAAACACTATAGCTCACAACAGGCATATTTCAGCATTTATTTTGAAAATAGCACTGCTTACTTTGTTCAAGAAACAAACACTTGTCTATGCCTTTACTAATGATAAACTGGGAGGTAATTACAAGCACTAGTCAATGTAAGGAGTAACTTTCCTCCACAAAGGTTTCTTGGGGGGGCAGACAAATGTAATTTCTTAGTATCTTGGTCACAGGTTTGTGTATCTGAGGCAGAATATTAGAATATTCACTATTTATGAGAGCCCTGTGTGTACAACGCCTGCATCATTACCTTTGTACATGTACAATGAGTTCTAAATTCTCGTACAATTTATTTTATTCCAGAGTTGGAACCCCCAGTTCAGAACCTATTCCTTCTCCCTAACTGTGCATTAGTATTAGGTAGATAGAATGTAATCTTTTTAACTGAAATTATGCTTTTTTGTCAGCAAATATATGACAATCAGCTAGGAGTCTAAATATCCCTGTCATGTCATGTTTTGACAAAGAACAATTCAAGTACAAATGTCTGTTGTTTTGGTACTTAGCACTTACAGGCCTGAAGGAGAAGCATTTGATATTGCAACCTCTGTCTGAATGGATCCTTCTCATGACAGCATGCTGCAAGCTTTTGAAGGGTCCTATTCTGTACAGGTACAACAGTGTGTGTGTGTGTGTGTGTGTGTGTGTGTGTGTGTGTGTGTGTGTGTGTGTGTGTGTGTGTGTGTGTGTGTGTGTGTGCGTGTGTGTGCGTGAATGTGCATGTGCGTGTGTGTGCCCCTTTGCCCCTTTTGGTTTGCAATGGTCTATTATCTAGCAGTTATTCATATACAAATTACTGCTAAATGATGCAAAGCTTCCACACCCCTTACCTTCAAGGTAACTGCATTTATTTTAGTAATGGCTATCAGAGCTTTTAATACATTCCATATTTGTTTCTGAAATAAGATCTGTGTAAGAAAAAGGTATCATATGGAGAAGTCTGTCTTTGCAGGCATGTCATTCTTGTTAGATAAAATTAAACATATTTCATGGGAATATATGAACTTGTATTCACTGTATGCTATCACTACTGAAATATTCACCAAAGTACCCGAATTTGGCTAATGATTCCCTCTTCAGCTCATTTCCTTTTGCTCCCTTTCCATTCTAGATACTTCTTCAAAGGAAATGAGTAGTGTAGAGCAGGTAACTTCTGAAAGTACCTGGAGCAGGTAACGTCTGAAAGATGTGGAGCAGGTAACATCTAAAAGTACCTGGAGCAAGTTACTTCTGAAAGGTGTAGAGCAGGTAACTTCTGAAAGTACCTGGAGCAGGTAACGTCTTAAAGGTGTGGAGCAGGTAACATCTAAAAGTACCTGGAGCAGGTAACATCTGAAAGGTGTAGAGCAGGTAACTTCTGAAAGTACCTGGAGCAGGTAACGTCTGAAAGGTGTGGAGCAGGTAACATCTAAAAGTACCTGAAGCAGGTACCATCTGAAAGGTGTGGAGCAGGTAACATCTAAAAGTTCCTGGAGTAGGTAACATCTGAAAGGTGTGGAGCAGGTAACATCTAAAAGTACCTGGAGCTATGGCTAAACATATACACAATCCAGCAGGCATATTTCTAGTGCATGTGTCCCAGTTACAGTTCCTGTACTGTACTGGTTTGTGCACCTTGCACGAGAGCAACTCTCCAGTGGACATTTGGACTAAAGATGTAAATCATTCTGAGATGACTTAGGGTGAATAGTGTGCCCCCCAGTAATGGATGAGGTCAAGGCGTGTGGATTTATTCATTTGTTAATATCTTAACCTGGCTGTTGCATGACATTTGCTATGCATTATGTCAGTCACTGAAAGGGTATTTTTCCAAAGAATTTACCGAATGCAATATTGCTGAATCACTCGGTTGCATACATATCAGTGAAAAGAGACGACGGCGTAAGGTACAGCAAGTCACCCTGCACTCCCTGTACCTGCTTACGTATACAGTATTATAACTCCGTGGTCGCACAACGAAAAAATACTTAATATCACTGCTGCAGTCAGACTAAAAGAAATACTTAATATTACCTCTCGACTGAGATTGTGCAGTAACAGATTTCTAATATATAACTACAAGGGTATGAAGTCGCAGCTGTCACAGAAGGATGGAAGTCTTAGGCAAAGTGACATTCATTGATTTAGTTCATTAAATGACATTAATCTGGAACAGCATTCAGTCAGGTGCCATGAACCTAGTGGGCATTCTTCCTTTTTTCCCTTCAGGGCATAGAAATTAATCAGAGTACCTGCCACCTTGGCTATAATGTGGGAGACAACCAGCATTCCCAGCCTTAAGCTTCAGCTGGGGACTGGGTGGTCACCCAGGGTCCAGTTGTGCCAGGGCACTTCTATGGGCTAGGCTTGTAAAGCCTCCAGGGCTATTAGCGTAGTGCACACCTATGAACCTATGAACTGTGGTCTTTGAGAAATGACTGTCTTGCATGTGGAATGTGGACTGAATCACCAAAGCTTATGAATTCAGGTGTCTGACATCTCATTGGGAATGTGAGTTTTACAGAATTAGTAACTAAATAGATGTGTGCACAATTTTTAGTTCACATAGCTTCAGAGATTGGGTAACAAAGGCTAAAATCACTGGACCTTCAGAAAAAGTAGACATGAACAGTAACCTCCCTTCCTGTCCACTAAAACATTACTAAAAAGCAGACAGAAGAGGGCATCTGTCTGTATGACATAACTGGTAGTGGGCATTCCTGGTTGGGATCAGCCTCACTGCAAAGTCTGACACCAGGCAGGCAGATACATACATATCCCTGCCACAATGCCAGGGCCTGAAATCTCAGGCCAGGGATGCTGCCTCCTCCTCCCTGTGTGAGTTAGGAGGATCCTTAATCTTTGTAAATCTTGGGAAATATCAAACTAGTGGGAAGCAAACAAATGATAACTAAAGATCTGATGATGCCAGGCCAGAGAACAGGGAACAGTAAAAAACGGCCACAGAAATTGCACATACCACATCAGAGATTTGTGACAGGTATTAGTGCTATCGTGTGCAGGCTCTAATCATTAGAGTTTTAATGCTTTATATCTACAGGGCAAGCTATTTGACTGCATGTGGTTTAACCTGTACCCAAGCATATAAAAGTTGTACTTCTAATTTGAAATTAGTTATGAGGTATATAGACAGAAAAGGACCAACAAACTTCGTCTGAAATCAATGTTTTATATTTCCATGCTCTGGAATTTAAACTGCACGTTGTCCACTGTTCACAGCATTTTGATGGTTGTGTTCTGTGTGTTGCACCACTAACATATGGGAACTGTGCAAGTTAGAATATTTACTAGAAAAAAAAGATTAGCGCTATATAACAGGGCTGTTGTTTATCGTCAAAGGCTCATCTTCATTGCTATGTGTTTACAAAGTCAGTGGTTTCCCATCAGAAATATACTGCGCAATATAAACATTCTTTCATAGAGCTCCCACTGACTTTAGCCTGTAGATCTGCATGAGTAGACATCCCACAACTATCACGTGACATCTTATTAGATTTGTGCATTCAGCTAGATAACAACAAAATCCATCTGATAAACTAAGTAACTTTATTGAATTGAACACAAATTATTCAGCAAACTGGATTTTTCTAAATACAGGAATGCTAACTAGTCTGGCATATTACTACAGATGATCAGAACTGTAAGCTATGAGTTTTATCTTGAAGTTCTAAGTTCGATTTCCACAGTCTCCATCTGCCTAATGTGTTAGTCTGAGCAGCTGACGTAAACAGATACTGCTCCATATTGGGTATTCATGTAGTAAGTTTCACAGTTTAAAATAAAATTTTTAAAAAAATCTTTCAAAGATTAAAACACCATGACATTGATTCTTCATGGCCGCGTCACTCATGAATAATTTGTTAGTTCATCTTTACACTCCACACTGTGGTTCCAGAATTGTAGATTACATGAAAATGGGTGTTATTGCTAACCACAAGGGCACCCCAAGTGGCATTATCCTTAATAAATGAACAACAGAAACAGATGTTTTCTGGAAGATCAACTAAAGACAGCTTGATAAGCTGACACAAATTTAACAAAGTTTTAATTTTAAACATATTGCACATAACCAATCAAACATTTCAAGCAAATGCAGCATTTATAAAACCAAGAAATGATGGACTGCTATTTAGTCCACATTACTGCCTCTGCTATTGTCTTTAAAGCTGTACAGGAATAATAGAAAATCATTAATTAGCACACTGAAATTCATTCAAACAACTGTGACAATATATTTCAAATATATGAAAGAATGCTACATAATGAACAATTAAATTAACTCATAATATTTCCTATCAAACAGACACAGATGATGTGTTATGATTCTTAAATTAGTGAAACATGGCTACTTCACATCTGGGGTTAATGTTGATTGATTCAACATTTGAAATGTTAAAATTACTCATGATATAATATGAAAACAAGAAATGTGAGTGGTAAAGATATCTGAAACTTGTTACCCTTGGAATTGTACTAGTATCATGAATTCATAAGTAAAAGTAGACTTCATTTAACTAACATGACCCCAAAAGGCACAAAAAACAATTTAGACAAAGCTCAAACTAACAAATGAATATATTCTTAAATATGCCAGTAAATTTCACAGCCCCAGTTTTGTTTTCAGCAAACAGCACCCCCAGTTTTGTTTTCAGCAGACAGCACGTTACTGGTTTTCAGCAGACAGCACGTTACTGGTTTTCAGCAGACAGCACGTTACTGGTTTCTAAATGATTTGCTTCTTTACCACCTTCACTAGGGCTGCAGAATAAGCGATGTATTGCCTTGCTCATAAAGTTTTGGTCCAAAATGAATTTAATCCCCTCTCAGTAGCTTGGGGTATAAACAGCATACTGCCTCTCTTCACCAATGATGGGTATATGTTTCATACCAATATACCGTCTTCCTCATTAGTATAGTGGTGAGTATTCCCGCCTGTCACATGGGAGACTGGGGTTCAATTCCACGATGGAGAGCACATAGCATTTATTATGTCTGACCTAGAAGGCACTCACAAATCCAGCCATTATGGAACTGCTACACATCCATAAGTCAAATAGTATGAGGACCACCCTATTTAGTCATCGAAACTTAGTCAGCGACTCAAACAAAACAAACAGATATGTGTTTCAGAGATTGCCACTTCTTTGGAACAGGCTTCCTATTCACATTAAGTAGGGCCCCTCACTGTCTCTCTCTTCAAATGCAGTTTGGATCAACGCATGGGGAAAACCAGATTCACACCTTGGGTAGCAACTATGTCCCTAAAGGATCGAGGCAATCTGTAAGACAATGAAGTCATAGGCATAAATCCATGCCATCCTCTTGTCACTAGCGGCCATATATTGGATAAAATCAGATTATACTGGACAGGCTTGTAAGGGTTTTTAAGCTATTAGTTTAGTAATCTCCTATGAACCTATGAACCATGTCCAGTCACTGGTTTATGGGGGTACAAAGGCATACAAATAATGAGCTTCCCCACTTCCAGAGTGCCAATACAGACTGTGGAACATTCCACTCACTCACTGGGGCAGAAATAAATGCACTGGGCTGTGCCAGTCACTGCCAGAGGGGTACAGTCTTCATGTCATCTACCCAATTATTTCAGCTGGGGTACACGTATTGTATTACCCGCCCCACTCACTGATAATGTGGTATAAAGTCTGTATCACATTCACACACACTAAGCAGGGGTACATACAGCATACTGCCCCATTCGATGATGAGGTGAAAGCTCCATAATACCCCCATTCAGTGGGTATGGGGTACAAGTAGTAAACTGTTCTGCCTCCCTATAAAAGGTAAAAGACCAACAGTCTGAAGTCCAGCATTGACAAAATAAAAATAAAAACAAGCAAAAAAGCAGCAGATTGCAAAACCTGTTGTTATACATTTCAGACAGCTGCACCCCTGAAATGGAGATCTGTGTCTCCCACGTCCCTGTAAAATGTGTGCACTAACTCTGAGATGCTGTCCCTTGGAGTAAGATGAATGCAATGAGACATGACAGCCTTAGACTTAGTGCATACCCCATACCGCCCCATGAATACTAAGAGAGATCACAACCTTAGACTTAGTGCATACCCCATACCCCATGAATATAAGACATCACAGCCCTAGACTTAGTGCAAACGCCATACTGCCAAATGAATACTATGAGACATCACAGCCTTAGACTTAATGCATACCCCATACCCCCCATGAATACTGTGAGACATCTCAGCCTTAGACTTAGTGCATACCCCATACCCCCCATGAATACTATGAGACATCACAGCTTTAGCCTTAGTGCATACCCCCCATGAATACTATGAGAGATCACAGCCTTAGACTTAGTGCATACCCATACCCCTCCATGAATACTGTGGGACATCACAGCCTTAGACTTAGTGCATACCCCCCATGAATACTATGAGACATCACAGCCTTAGATTTAGTGCATACCCCATACCCCCATGAATACTATGAAACATCACAGCCTTAGACTTAGTGCATACCCCCCATGAATACTGTGAGACATCTCAGCCTTAGACTTAGTGCATACCCCATACCCCCCATGAATACTATGAGACATCACAGCCCTAGACATAGTGCATACCCCATACCCCCATGAATACTATGAGATATCACAGCCTTAGACTTAGTGCATACCCCATACCCCCATGAATACTATGAGATATCACAGCCTTAGACTTAGTGCATACCCCAAACCACCCATGAATACTATGAGACATCACAGCCTTAGACTTAATGCATACCCCATACCCCCTATGAATACTATGAGACATCACAGCCTTAGACTTAGTGCATACCCCATACCCCCATGAATACTATAAAACATCACAGCCTTAGACTTAGTGCATACCCCATACCCCCATGAATACTATGAGACATCACAGCCTTAGACTTAGTGCATACCCCCCATGAATACTATGACACATCACAGCCTTAGACTTAGTGCATACCCCATACCCCCATGAATACTATGAGACTTGACAGCCTTAGACTTAGTGCATACCCCCATGAATACTGTGAGACATCACAGCCTTAGACTTAGTGCATACCCCATACCCCCCATGAATACTATGAGACATCACAGCCTTAGACTTAGTGCATACCCCATACCCCCATGAATACTATGAGACATCACAGCCTTAGACTTAGTGCATACCCCATACCTCCCATGAATACTATGAGACATCACAGCCTTAGACTTAGTGCATACCCCATACCCCCATGAATACTATGAGACATCACAGCCTTAGACTTAGTGCATACCCCATACCCCCCATGAATACTATGAGACATCACAGCCTTAGACTTAGTGCATACCCCATACCCCCATGAATACTATGAAACATCACAGCCTTAGACTTAGTGCATACCCCCCATGAATACTATGAGACATCACAGCCTTAGACTTAGTGCATACCCCATACCCCCATGAATACTATGAGACATCACAGCCTTAGACTTAGTCCATACCCCATACCCCCCATGAATACTATGAGATATCACAGTACATAACCCCATGAATACTGTGAGACATCTCAGCCATAGCCTTAGTGCATACCCCATACCCCCTATGAATACTATGACACATCACAGCCTTAGACTTAGTGCATACCCCATACCCCCATGAACTCTATGAGATATCACAGCCGTAGACTTAGTGCATACCCCATACCCCTCCATGAATACTGTGGGACATCACAGCCTTAGACTTAGTGCATATCCCCCCATGAATACTATGAGACATCACAGACTTAGACTTAGTGCATACCCCATACCCCTGCATGAATACTATGAAACATCACAGCCTTAGACTTAGTGCATACCCCCCATGAAAACTGTTAGACATCTCAGCCTTAGACTTAGTGCATACCCCATACCCCCCATGAATACTATGAGACATCACAGCCCTAGACATAGTGCATACCCATTCCCCCATGAATACTATGAGATATCACAGCCTTAGACTTAGTACATACCCCATACCCCCATGAATACTATGAGACATCACAGCCTTTGACTTAGTGCATACCCCATACCCCCCATGAATACTATGAGATATCACAGCCTTAGACTTAGTGCATACCCCAAACCACCCATAAATACTATGAGACATCACAGCCTTAGACTTAATGCATACCCTATACCCCCATGAATACTATAAAACATCACAGCCTTAGACTTAGTGCATACCCCATACCCCCATGAATACTATGAGACATCACAGCCTTAGACTTAGTGCATACCCCATACCCCCATGAATACTATAAAACATCACAGCCTTAGACTTAGTGCATACCCATACCCCCCATGAATACTATGAGACATCACAGCCTTAGACTTAGTCCATACCCCTTACCCCCCATGAATACTATGAGATATCACAGCCTTAGACTTAGTGCATACCCTATATCCCCATGAATACTGTGAGACATCTCAGCCATAGCCTTAGTGCATACCCCATACCCCCTATGAATACTATGACACATCACAGCCTTAGACATAGTGCATACCCCATAGCCCCCATGAATACTATGCGATATCACAACCTTAGACTTAGTGCATACCCCATACACCCCATGAATACTATGAAACATCACAGCCTTAGACTTAGTGCATACCCCCCATGAATACTATGAGACATCACAGCCTTAGACTTAGTGCATACCCCATACCCCCATGAATACTATGAGACATCACAGCCTTAGATTTAGTGCATACCCCATACCCCCCATGAATACTATGAAACATCACAGCCTTAGACTTAGTGCATACCCCCCATGAATACTGTGAGACATCTCAGCCTTAGACTTAGTGCATACCCCATACCCCCCATGAATACTATGAGACATCACAGCCCTAGACATAGTGCATACCCCATACCCCCAAGAATACTATGAGATATCACAGCCTTACACATAGTACATACCCCATACCCCCATGAATACTATGAGACATCGCAGCCTTAGACTTAGTGCATACCCCATACCCCCCATGAATACTATGAGACATCACAGCCTTAGACTTAGTGCATACCCCATACCCCCATGAATACTATGAGACATCGCAGCCTTAGACTTAGTGCATACCCCATACCCCACCCATGAATACTATGAGACATCACAGCATTAGACTTAATGCATACCCCATACCCCCCATGAATACTATGAGACATCACAGCATTAGACTTAGTGCATACCCCATAACCCCTATGAATACTATGAGACATCACAGCCTTAGACTTAGTGCATACCCCATACCCGCATGAATACTATGAGACTTCACAGCCTTAGACTTAGTGCATACCACATACCCCCCATGAATACTATGAGACATCACAGCCTTAGACTTAGTGGATACCCCATACCCCCATGAACTCTATGAGATATCACAGCCATAGACTTAGTGCATACTCCATACCCCCATGAATACTATGAGATATCACAGCCTTAGACTTAGTACATACCCCCATGAATACTATGAGATATCACAGCCTTAGACTTAGTGCATACCCCATACACCCCATGAATACTATGAAACATCGCACCCTTAGACTTAGTGCATACCCCATAGCCCCCATGAATACTATGAGATATCACAGCCTTAGACTTAGTGCATACCCCATACCACCATGAATACTATGAGACATCACAGCCTTAGACTTAGTGCATACCCCCCATGAATACTATGAGACATCACAGCCTTAGATTTAGTGCATACCCCATACCCCCATGAATACTATGAAACATCACAGCCTTAGACTTAGTGCATACCCCATACCCCCATGAATACTATGAGACATCACAGCCTTAGACTTAGTGCATACCCCATACCCCCATGAATACTATGAGACATCACAGCCTTAGACTTAGTGCATACCCCATACCCCCATGAATACTATGAGACATCACAGCCTTAGACTTAGTGCATACCCCATACCCCCATGAATACTATGAGACATCACAGCCTTAGACTTAGTGCATACCCCATACCCCCATGAATACTATAAGACATCACAGCCTTAGACTTAGTGCATACCCCATACCCCCATAAATACTATGAGACATCACAGCCTTAGACTTAGAGCATACCCCATACCCCCATGAATACTATGAGATATCACAACCTTAGACTTAGTGCATACCCCCCATGAATACTATGAGACATCACAGCCTTAGACTTAATGCATACCCCATACCCCCTATGAATACTATGAGACATCACAGCCTTAGACTTAATGCATACCCCCATGAATACTATGAGACATCACAGCCTTAGTCTTAGTGCATACCCCATACCCCCATGAATACTATGAGACATCACAGCCTTAGACTTAGTGCATACCCCATACCCCCCATGAATACTATGAGACATCACAGCCTTAGACTTAGTGCATACCCCATACCCCCATAAATACTATGAGACATCACAGCCTTAGACTTAGTGCATACCCCATACCCCCCATGAATACTATGAGATATCACAGTACATACCCCCCATGAATACTGTGAGATATCTCAGCCATAGCCTTAGTGCATACCCCATACCCCCATGAATACTATGACACATCACAGCCTTAGACTTAGTGCATACCCCATAGCCCCCCATGAATACTATGAGATATCACAGCCTTAGACTTAGTGCATACCCTATACCCCCATGAATACTAAGAAACATCACAGCCTTAGACATAGTGCATACCCCATGCCCCCCATGAATACTATGAGACATCACAGCCTTAGACTTAGTGCATACCCATACCCCCCATGAATACTATGCGATATCACAACCTTAGACTTAGTGCATACCCCATACCCCCATGAATACTATGAGACATTACAGCCTTAGACTTAATGCATACCACACACCCCCATGAATACTATGAGACATCACAGTCTTAGACTTAGTGCATACTCCATACCCCCATGAATACTATAAGACTTCACAGCCTTAGACTTAGTGCGTACCACATACCCCCCATGAATACTACGAGACATCACAGCCATAGACTTAGTGGATACCCCATACCCCCATGAACTCTAGGAGATATCACAGCCATAGTCTTAGTGCATACCCCCATGAATACTATGAGACATCACAGCCCTAGACATAGTGCATACCCCATACCCCCATGAATACTATGAGATATCACAGCCTTAGACATAGTACATACCCCATACCCCCATGAATACTATGAGACATCGCAGCCTTAGACTTAATGCATACCCCATACTCCCCATGAATACTATGAGACATCACAGCCTTAGACTTAATGCATACCCCATACCCCCATGAATACTATGAGACATCACAGCCTTAGACTTAGTGCATACCCCATACCCCCTATGAATACTATGAGACATCACAGCCTTAGACTTAGTGCATACCCCATACCCCCATGCATACTATAAGACATCACAGCCTTAGACTTAGTGCATACCCCATACCCCCATGAATACTATGAGACATCACAGCCTTAGACTTAGTGCATACCCCATACCCCCATGAATACTATGAGATATCACAGCCTTAGACTTAGTGCATACCCCATACCCCCATGAATACTATGAGACATCACAGCCTTAGACTTAGTGCATACCCCATACCCCCCATGAATACTATGAGACATCACAGCCTTAGACTTAATGCATACCCCATACCCCCATGAATACTATGAGACATCACAGCCTTAGACTTAGTGCATACCCCATACCCCCATAAATACTATGAGACATCACAGCCTTAGACATAGTGCATACCCCATACCCCCATGAATACTATGAGACATCACAGCCTTAGACTTAGTGCATACCCCATACCCCCATGAATACTATGAGACATCACAGCCTGAGACTTAGGGCATACCCCATACCCCCATGAATACTATGAGACATCACAGCCTTAGACTTAGTGCATACCCCATACCCCCATGAATACTATGAGACTTGACAGCCTTAGACTTAGTGCATACCCCATACCCCCTATGAACACTATGAGACATCACAGCCTTAGACTTAGTGCATACCCCATACCCACATGAATACTATGAGACTGCACAGCCTTAGACTTAGTGCATACCCCATACCCCCATGAATACTATGAGATATCACAGCCTTAGACTTAGTGCATAGCCCATACCCCCCATGAATACTATGAGACTTCACATCCTTAGACTTAGTGCATACCCCATACCCCCCATGAATACTGTGAGACATCACAGCCTTAGACATAGTGCATACGCCATACCCCCCATGAATACTATGAGACATCACAGCCTTAGACTTAGTGCATACCCCATACCCCCATGAATATTATGAGACATCACAGCCTTAGACTTAGTGCATACGCCATACCCCCATGAATACTGTCAGACATCACAGCCTTAGACTTAGTGCATACCCCATACCCCCATGAATATTGCGAGACATCACAGCCTTAGAGTTAGTGCATACCCCATACCCCCATGAATACTGAGACATCACAGCCTTAGACTTAGTGCATACCCCATACCCCCATGAATACTATGAGACATCACAGCCTTAGACTTAGTGCATACCCCATACCCCCATGAATACTATGAGACATCACAGCCTTAGACTTAGTGCATACCCCATACCCCCCATGAACACTATGAGACATCACAGCCTTAAACTTAGTGCATACACCATACCCCCCATGAATAATATGACATATCACAACCTTAGACTTAGTGCATACCCCATACCCCCTATCAATATTATGAGACATCACAGCCTTAGACTTAGTGCATACCCTATACCCCCATGAATACTAAGAAACATCACAGCCTTAGACTTAGTGCATACCCCATACCCCCATGAATACTATGAGACACCACAGCCTTAGAATTAGTGCATACCCCAAACCCCCCATGAATACTATGACACATCACAGCCTTAGACTTAGTGCATACCCCATGCCCCCCATTAATACTATGAGACATCACAGCCTTAAACTTAGTGCATATCCCATGCCCCCCATGAATACTATGAGACATCACAGCCTTAGACTTAATGCACACCCCATACCCCCATTAATACTATGAGACATCACAGCTTTAGACATAGTGCATACCCCCCATGAATACTATGAGACATCACAGCCTTAGACTTAGTGCATACCCCATACCCCCATGAATACTATGAGACTTCACAGCCTTAGACTTAGTGCATACCCCATACCCCCTATGAATACTATGAGACATCACAGCCTTAGACTTAGTGCATACCCCATACCCCCATGAATACTATGAGACATCACAGCCTTAGACTTAGTGCATACCCCATACCCCCATGAATACTATGAGACATCACAGCCTTAGACTTAGTGCATACCCCATACCCCCATGAATACTATGAGACATCACAGCCTGAGAATTAGTGCATACCCCATACCCCCTATGAATACTATGAGACATCACAGCCTTAGACATAGTGCATACCCCATACCCCCTATGAACACTATGAGACATCACAGCCTTAGACTTAGTGCATACCCCATACCCCCATGAATACTATGAGACATCACAGCCTTAGACATAGTGCATACCCCATACCCCCTATGAACACTATGAGACATCACAGCCTTAGACTTAGTGCATACCCCATACCCCCATGAATACTATGAGACATCGCAGCCTTAGACTTAATGCATACCCCATACTCCCCATGAATACTATGAGACATCACAGCCTTAGACTTAATGCATACGCCATACCCCCATGAATACTATAAGACATCACAGCCTTAGACTTAGTGCATACCCCATACCCCCCATGAATACTATGAGACATCACAGCCTTAGACTTAGTGCATACCCCATACCCCCATAAATACTATGAGACATCACAGCCTTAGACTTAGTGCATACCCCATACCCCCATGAATACTGTGAGACATCACAGCCTTAGACTTAGTGCATACCCCATACCCCCACAAATACTATGAGACACCACAGCCTTAGACTTAGTGCATACCCTATACCCCCATGAATACTAAGAAACATCACAGCCTTAGACTTAGTGCATACCCCATACCCCCACAAATACTATGAGACACCACAGCCTTAGAATTAGTGCATACCCCAACCCCCCATGAATACTATGACACATCACAGCCTTAGACTTCGTGCATATCCCATGCCCCCATGAATACTATGAGACATCACAGCCTTAGACTTAGTGCATACCCCATGCCCCCCATTAATACTATGAGACATCACAGCTTTAGACTTAGTGCATACCCCATACCCCCATGAATACTATGAGACATCACAGCCTTAGACTTAGTGCATACCCCATACCCCCATGAATACTATGAGACACCACAGCCTTAGACTTAGTGCATACCCCATACCCCCATGAATACTATGAGACATCACAGCCTTAGATTTAGTGCATACCCCATACCCCCATGAATACTATGAGACATCACAGCCTTAGACTTAGTGCATACCCATACCCCCATGAATACTATGAGACATCACAGCCTTAGACTTAGTGCATACCCCATACCCCCATGAATACTATGAGACTTCACAGCCTTAGACTTAGTGCATACCCCATACCCCCATGAATACTATAAGACATCACAGCCTTAGACTTAGAGCATACCACATACCCATCATGAATACTATGAGACATCACAGCCTTAGACTTAGTGCATACCCCATACCCCCCATGAATACTATGAGACGTCACAGCCTTAGACATAGTGCATACGCCATACCCCCATGAATACTATGAGACATCACAGCCTTAGACTTAGTGCATACCCCCATGAATACTGTGAGACATCACAGCCTTAGACTTAGTGCATACCCCATACCCCCATGAATATTGCGAGACATCACAGCCTTAGAGTTAGTGCATACCCCATACCCCCATGAATACTGAGACATCACAGCCTTAGACTTAGTGCATATCCCATACCCCCCATGAATACTATGAGAGATCACAGCCTGAGACAAAGTGCCTACGCCATAGGCACCATGAATACTATGAGACATCACAGCCTTAGACTTAGTGCATACCCCATACCCCCATGAATACTATGAGACATCACAGCCTTAGATTTAGTGCATACCCCATACCCCCATGAATACTATAAGACATCACAGCCTTAGACTTAGTGCATACCCCATACCCCCATGAATACTATGAGACATCACAGCCATAGACTTAGTGGATACCCCATACTCCCCATGAATACTATGAGACATCACACCCTTAGACTTAGTGCATACCCCATACCCCGCATGAATACTATGAGACATCACAGCCTTAGACTTAGTGCATACCCCATACCCCCATGAATACTATGAGACATCACAGCCTTAGCCTTAGTGCATACCCCGTACCCCCATGAATACTATGAGACATCACAGCCTTAGACTTAGTGCATACCCCATACCCCCATGAATACTATGAGACATCACAGCCTTAGACTTAATGCATACCACACACCCCCATGAATACTACGAGACATCACAGCCTTAGACTTAGTGGATACCCCATACCCCCATGAACTCTATGAGATATCACAGCCATAGACTTAGTGCATACCCCCATGAATACTATGAGATATCACAGCCTTAGAATTAGTGCATACCCCATACCCCCATGAATACTGTGAGACATCACAGCCTTAGACATAGTGCATACCCCATACCCCCATGAATACTATGAGACATCACAGCCTTAGACTTAGTGCATACCCCCATGAATACTGTGAGACATCACAGCCTTAGACTTAGTGCATACCCCATACCCCCCATGAATACTATGAGATATCACAGCCTTAGACTTAGTACATACCCCATACCCCCATGAATACTGAGACATCACAGCCTTAGACTTAGTGCATACCCCATACCCCCCATGAATACTATGAGACATCACAGCCTTAAACTTAGTGCATAACCCATACCCCCCATGAATACTATGAGACTTCACATCCTTAGACTTAGTGCATACCCCATACCCCCCATGAATACTGTGAGACATCACAGCCTTAGAGTTAGTGCATACCCCATACCCCCATGAATACTATGAGACATCACAGCCTTAGACTTAGTGCATACCCCATACCCCCCATGAATACTATGAGACATCACAGCCTTAGACTTAGTGCATACCCCATACCCCCCATGAATACTATGAGACATCACAGCCTTAGACATAGTGCATACCCCATACCCCCATGAATACTATGAGACATCGCAGCCTTAGACTTAGTGCATACCCCATACCCCCATGAATACTATGAGACATCGCAGCCTTAGACTTAGTGCATACCCCATACCCCCCCCATGAATACTATGAGACATCACAGCATTAGACTTAATGCATACCCCATACCCCCTATGAATACTGAGACATCACAGCCTTAGACTTAGTGCATACCCCATACCCGCATGAATACTATGAGACTTCACAGCCTTAGACGTAGTGCATACCCCATACCCCCCATGAATACTATGAGACATCACAGCCTTAGACTTAGTGGATACCCCATACCCCCATGAACTCTATGAGATATCACAGCCGTAGACTTAGTGCATACCCCATACCCCCATGAATACTATGAGATATCACAGCCTTAGACTTAGTGCATACCCCATACCACCATGAATACTATGAGACATCACAGCCTTAGACTTAGTGCATACATACCCCCATGAATACTATGAGACATCACAGCCTTAGACTTAGTGCATACCCCCCATGAATACTATGAGAGATCACAGCCTTAGACTTAGTGCATACCCATACCCATCCATGAATACTGTGGGACATCACAGCCTTAGACTTAGTGCATACCCCCCATGAATACTATGAGACATCACAGCCTTAGATTTAGTGCATACCCCATACCCCCATGAATACTATGAGACATCACAGCCTTAGACTTAGTGCATACCCCATACCCCCATGCATACTATAAGACATCACAGCCTTAGACTTAGTGCAAACCCCATACCCCCATGAATACTGAGACATCACAGCCTTAGACTTAGTGCATACCCCATACCCCCCATGAATACTATGAGAGATCACAACCTTAGACTTAGTACATACCCCATACCCCCATGAATACAATGAGACATCACAGCCTTAAACTTAGTGCATAACCCATACCTCCCCATGAATATTATGAGACATCACAGCCTTAGACTTAGTGCATACCCCATACCCCCCATGAACAATATGAGACATCACAGCCTTAAACTTAGTGCATACCCCATACCCCCATGAATTCTGTGAGATATCACAGCCTTAGACTTAGTGCATACCCCATACCCCCCATGAACACTATGAGACATCACAGCCTTAGTCTTAGAGCATACCCCATACCCCCATGAATACTATGAGACATCACAGCCTTAGAGTTAGTGCATACCCCATACCCCCATGAACACTATGAGACATCACAGCCTTAGTCTTAGTGCATACCCCATACCCCCATGAACACTATGAGACATCACAGCCTTAGTCTTAGTGCATACCCCATACCCCCATGAATACTATGAGACATCACAGCCTTAGACTTAGTGCATACCCCATACCCCCCATGAACACTATGAGACATCACAGCTTTAGTCTTAGAGCATACCCCATACCCCCATGAACACTATGAGACATCACAGCCTTAGTCTTAGTGCATACCCCATACCCCCATGAATACTATGAGACATCACAGCCTTAGACTTAGTGCATACCCCCATGAATACTATGACACATCACAGTCTTAGACTTAGTGCATACCCCATACCTCCCCATGAACAGTATGAGACATCACAGCCTTAGACTTAGTGCTTACCCCCCATGAATACTGTGAGACATCACAGCCTTAGACTTAGTGCATACCCCCCTATAAGTCTGCACTTTCACGAATCACAGTTATGGTCCACAGACTTTCAATGGGGGGGCACTGGCCCCATTCACTGATTGTGGGGAACAAGCTCCTTACCACCTCCACTTACTAGGGAAAGGGTACAAGCAGGAAATTAGATAAAAAAGAACTTTCTCAGAGTAAAACGTGATCGTATCACTCAGGAAAAGGCTGTTGGTTTGCCCCAGTTTAACCTTTACACTTCATACTGTGTCACCCCAGTTTAACCTTTTACACTTCACACTGTGTCACCCCAGTTTAACCTTTACACTTCACACTGTGTCGACCCAGTTTAACCTTTACACTTCACGCTGTGTTTCCAGAATTGCAGTTTACAAGCTCCTCACTACCTCTACTTACTAGGGAAGGTGGACAAGTAGCAAATTACCCCACTGAGGTTAAAATTCCTTACTACCTGCACTTACTAGGGAAAGGGGACAATCAGTGAATTATCCCACTGGGGTTTAAACTCCTTACCATCTGCACTTACTAGGGAAGGGAGAAAGCAGTGAATTACTCCACTGGGGTTAAACTTCCTTACTACCTGCACTTACTAAGGAAGGGGGACAATCAGTGAATTATCCAACTGGGGTTAAAACTCCTTACCACCTGCACTTACTAGGGAAGGGCAAAAGCAGTGAATTACCCCACTGGGGTTAAAAATCCTTACCACCTGCACTTACTAGGGAAGGAGAACAAGCAATGAATTATTCCACTGTTGTACAAACTCCTTACAACCTCCATTTACCGCAGCTGGTGTACAAGTAGTACATTTTTCCCATTCACTGATAGTGGGGTACAAACTCCTTAATATCTCCCATCACTGGGTCAGGGTGCAAGCAGTGTACTGTCACAACTCAGGGATGGGGGGATACAAGCTCTGTACCATCTTCACTTACTACAGCTGGAATACAAACAGTGCACTGCTCTATTCACTGATGATGGGGTACAAGCACTTTAGTAGCTCCATTTACTGGATCTGGGGTACAAGTAGTACAACGGACCCACTCAGGGATGGTGGGAAATGAGCTCTGAACCATCTTCATTCTCTCTGGAGCTGGGATACGAGTAGCACACTTCCCCTGTTCACTGATAGTGGGGTACAAGCTTCTTACTATTTAAATTTACTGGAGCTGGGGAACAGATAATGCAGTGAACCCACTCAAGGCTGGTGGGGTATAAAGTCGGTATCATCTTCTCTTTCTGGAGCTGGAGTGCAATCAGTGCACTTCCCCCAATCATTGATAGTGGGGTTTAAGGTCCTTGGTATCTTCTATTACTGGAGCTGGGGTACAAACAATGCATTGAACCCACTCAGAGATAATAGTGGACAAGCTCTGTACCATCTTCTCTCACTAGCGCTGGGGTACAAGCAGTACACTTCATCAGTCACTGATAATGGGGTACAAGCTCCTTGGTATCTTCTGTTACTGGAGCTGGGTTACAAGAAATGCAAATCCCCATTTCACGGATAGTGGGGTACAAGCTCCTTATTATCTCCATTTATTGAAGCTGGGGAAAAAGTAGAGCAAACTTGGTACCATCCTCTCTCACTACAGTTGGGGTACAAGGGTACAAGATGTGTACTGTTCCCACTCATGGATGATGAGTGTAATCTCCATATTGTCCCCCATTCACCTGAGGTACAAGCAATAGTCTGTCACCCATCCACTACTGGCAAGGTAAAAGCTCAGTAATACAACCCTCACCAGAACTGGGATTTGAGACATATACTAACCCATCTCACTGGAAATGATTTAAAAGGAGAGTAGTTTCCAAACTTACTGATGGTAGGTTATAAATTCTGAACCATGTCAACTCAGTGGTGGCTGAGGAAGGAGCTCACTGAGGGTGAGGCACAAACTCTGCATTATGCATCTTTAGTGACGGCTGAGAAACCAGCAGGGAACCACTCCTATTAACTGAGGTGGGTGTAGCAGCATCTCCCATTCACTGATGGTGGGGGCAGTAGCCTCTCCCATTCACTGATGGTGGGGGGATAGCAGCATCTCCCATTCACTGATGGTGGGGGTTGCAGCATCTCCCATTCACTGATGGTGGGGGTAGTAGCCTCCATCGTTGATGGTGGGTGGGGGGCATCCTCCTCTGATGGGCTGGGATGGGTAGGTAGCAGCATCTCCCATGCAGGGGGGGGTGGGGGCTCCCATTCACTGATGGTGGGGGGGTAGCAGCATCTCCTATTCACTGATGGTGGGGGTAGCAGCATCTCCCATTCACTGATGGTAGGGGTAGCAGCATCTCCCATTCACTGATGGTGGGGGTAGCATCCTCTCCCATTCACTGATGGTGGGGGGGTAGCAGCATCTCCCATTCATTGATGGTGGGGGTAGTAGCCTCTCCCATTCATTGATGGTGGGGGGCAGCAGCCTCTCCCATTCACTGATGGTGGGGGCAGTAGCCTCTTCCATTCACTGATGCTGGGGGGCAGCAACCTCTCCTATTCACTGATGGTGGTGGTGGTAGTAGCCTCTCCCATTCACTGATGGTGGGGTAGCAGCCTCTCCTTTTCACTGATGGTGGGGGTAGTAGCCTCTCCCATTCACTAATGGTGGGGGGGGTAGCAGCATCTTCCATTCATTTATGGTGGGGGGCAGCAGCCTTTCCCATTCATCAATGGTGGTGGTGGTAGTAGACTCTCCCATTCACTGATGGTGGGGGTAGCAGCCTCTCCTTTTCACTGATGGTGGGGGCAGTAGCCTCTCCCATTCACTGATGGTGAGGGGTAGCAGCATCTTCCATTCATTGATGGCCATCACCTCTCCTGCTCAGCTGGTGAACCTGGGAATATTGAGGCATGGTGGAGGGCAGCAGCCTTTCCCATTCATTGATGGTGGGGGGCAGCAGCCTCTCCCATTCATCGATGGTGGGGGTAGTAGCCTCTCTCACTCACTGATGGTGGGGGGGGTAGCAGCCTCTCCCATTCACTTAAGGTGGGGGGCAGCAGCCTCTCCCATTCATTGATGGTGCAGGGTAGCAGTCTCTCCTATTCACTGAAGGTGGGGGTAGTGGCCTCTCCCATTCACAGATCGTGGGGGTAGCAGCCTTTCCCATTTACTGATGGTGGGGGGCAGCAGCCTCTCCCATTCATCGATGGTGGGGGTAGCAGCCTTGCACTACATTTCTGATGAAGGATTGGGTTCAGACTCTGTGCTACATCAGCTAAATAAGGACTGAGACACAAGCCTTAAACAACCCCAGCATAGGGTGGGGCTATAAAACCTGTGCTACTGCACTCACTGAGATCTGGGTTCACTACTTCCCAATAAGTAGGGAACAAGCCCTGTGCATAGACTATTACTGAATATGAAGGTAAAGTGTTTAAGCTATTCACCCACCCACATACAGAGTCAGAGCATAAGCTCTGCAACATCTAGTTCAGTGATGGCGGAGATTACATGCCCTGTACTATACCCATTCATTGAGGGTGGGGTGCAGTCTGGAACTAGTGCTTTTCAATGGAACCTGGGGTGCAAAACTTGCAATACCACATTCATTGAATGAAGGGTACAAACCCCTGCACCATCCCACTCAGTGAGTGATGGGGTATTAAACCATGCACCATCCAGCTCACAAAGCATGGGGTAGAAACTCTGGATCACCTCCACCACTGAGTGGGAGGTGCAAACACTGTAACACCCTACTCATTGACAGATGGGGTATAAACCCTTGACTATTCAACTCACAAAGGGTTGGGAAACAAGCCCTATATCACCCAACTCACTGACAGAGAGGTACAAACCTGTACCATCCTACTCAGTGAGGGCTGGGGTGTAATCCCTGTACCATCCTATTCTGTGAGGGCTGAGGAGTAATTCCTGTACCATCCTATTCAGTGAGGGCTGGGGTGTAATCCCTGTACCATCCTATTCAGTGAGAGCTGAGGTGAAATCTCTGTACCATCCTATTCAGTGAGGGCTGGGGTGTAATCCCTGTACCACCCTATTCAGTGAGGGCTGGGGTGTAATCCCTGTAACATCCGATTCAGTGGGGGCTGGGGTGTAATCCCTGTACCATCCTATTCAGTGAGGGCTGGGGTGTAATCCCTGTACCATCCTATTCAGTGAGGGCTGGGGTGTAATCCCTGTACCATCCTATTCAGTGAGGGCTGGGGTGTAATCCCTGTACCATCCCATTCAGTGAGGGCTGGGGTGTAATCCCTGTACCATCCTATTCAGTGAGGACTTGGGTGTAATCCCTGTACCATCCTATTCAGTGAGGGCTGGGGTGTAATCCCTGTACCACCCTATTCAGTGAGGGCGGGGGTGTAATCCCTGTAACATCCTATTCAGTGGGGGGCTGGGGTGTAATCCCTGTACCATCCTATTCAGTGAGGGCTGGGGTGTAATCCCTGTACCATCTTATTCAGTGAGGGCTGGGGTGTAATCCCTGTACCATCCTATTCAGTGAGGGCTGGGGTGTAATCCCTGTACCACTTTGAGAAGGGGCGCAAACAAGCATTGCACCATCTACAACACTGAGAGAGGGGTGCAAACTCTGTACCATCCTATTCAGTGAGATGTGTGATATAAACCCTGCACCATTCCACTTAATTTGACAGGGGACAAAGCCTGCACCATCCCACTCAGTGAGAGATGGGTATAAACCCCACACCATCAAACTCACAAAAGATGTGGTACAAACCCTGCACCAACCCACTCTCTAAAATAGGAAAACAGTTGTTTTTAAGTTTGCTATGCCCCTATCAGTTAAAGGAAAAGTTACACCCCAGCATTCGCAGGCACATACAATTTACCCATCTCTACCTCTTTACTGCTCTAAAACCTTTAGGTAATTGTTGCAACTGTTTTTGCATCCTATTTCACGGAGCTTGTGTATTAAGAACATTGCCACAGCCAAGCTTGCATGTACAGAGAGGATACATTGCTTACCCGTGTTTTTACTGATGTAATCTCTCCCTGTGGGGGCTGCCTTCATGTTTAAACATCCCTGAGTACCCAGTGGTACAAAAGTGTAGTTGCACTGTTCCCAATTCTGCAGGTTTTGCCTTCTCAGTAGTTAACAGTGGTGTTCCCTCACTTTTAGTTTTTGTCTTTTAACAGCTACAGCAAAACTCTGTCTCAGGCCATTAGTTTACCTTGTTGTGCTGGCTGTGCTGAATCACTGAGTTTGAGAAGGCCCAGACTAATTGTCTCCCACACTAATGGGAGGTGTGGGCCGCTTTGCTCACCTGTCTCCCCCATTCCCCAACCACCCTCCCCCCAGATCCACACATTTTATCCCACAGCTGCCTCCCACATTTTAATGACATCATAAACCTGCTTAAGAACACAGCTACATATCCTAACAATTTCCATACATTCACACACTCTTTAGCATCCAAAAAATTAGTATTACCATCTTAAAACCATATTGATCACTATCCTATCTCATAGAGCATTCACATACATACCCTCCAAGGAATATAGCTGCTCAACACGGAAGAACTAGCTATCTGCCACTAGTGCTGGGATCTAAATGCCCCTCCCAGCCAACTATCAAACAAGACTGGCCCATCCCAATTATTTCACCTCTCATGAAAGTTTAAACCAAAAGTGGACATTAATAGAGCAAGAAAATAGTCTCTTGTGTCGACCTGGTATTAGTTAAACCAGCAGAACCAGTGTTTCCTGTACCAGCAGGCCTTACCTCACTCCAAAAATATACATGAAATGCACCATTTCCGCAGTCTCTAGTAACAGATTGGCCTGTCATCAGTTGAGCAGCATTCCTCCACAACTACTTTCCCTGATCACCCTTAAGACATATGCTGCATTGCAATCTTTTCTCCTGAAAATTAAGCAGCAACCTTGTAACCAGTCTGATAAAAACAATTCAAAGGTTAAAAAATATTTGACATTAGACTTTGATGAGACTGCTGCTTAATAAACAGATAGCTTTTTGTACATTACCATAGCTCAGGACCTGACTCTTTTCTCCGAGGATGAAACCAGCTCTGCTGCTCAACCTCATTACAAGCAGCTTTACTACATTTTCACCCCCATATCACTAAATATATTGGCCATAACATATCACCTGACTCTTCACTGCCCACATCAACCGATATACCCAACCAACTAAAACCTAATAAGTGACAAATTAGTTACAAAGCAGAAAACAACAATATTTTCCCCATCCTATCCTTCTCAATCCCCCCCCCAGAATATGTGCATCAGAATATTTGATGTACTTCTCTTCCTCCCATTTCCTCTTCTTCTCTTCCTCCCATTTCCTCTACTTCTCTTCCTCCCATTTCATCTACTTCTCTTCCTCCCATTTCCTCTACTTCTCTTCCTCCCATTTCCTCTACTTCTCTTCCTCCCATTTCCTCTACTTCTCTTCCTCCCATTTCCTCTACTTCTCTTCCTCCCATTTCCTCTACTTCTCTTCCTTCCATTTCCTCTACTTCTCTTCCTCCTATTTCCTCTACTTCTCTTCCTCCCATTTCCTCTCTATACCATTATTTCCCACCTCCCAGCATGCATACACATCTGTCTCCCCTGATAGGAACTTTAACTGTCCTAAGCCAATTAGTTACTTATGAATCATGCCCTATCTACACCCAAACCAAGTCCTCCAGATAAACTTCTTACCCCCCCATCCACAGATACAACTCCCTAATCTAGCTATCCCTCTTCAACACAGAAACATTCCTATGGGGAAAAAAACATACATCACCAACCTAAACCAAACACAAAATCCCACACTCCAGTGCAAAAAAAGATCCAAAAGCACTTCTCTGTAACCCCAAAAATGTCACCCCCCAATAAACTAATAAAGAGCAGAGATGTATACCCCAGACCTGACCCAACACTCGCCCCACCTAAACAAATGCAACACCCAACCAACCCAAACCCCCTGTGTAAAAACTACCATCTGCAGCAAACCTCTAAAACACAACAAACCTCAATTTCTTCCTCCAACCTAAAAATAATGTCAACACCCGCAGCATCTGCAATAAACTATCTGACCTTCACACTGGTTTGAATTACATCAACCCCACATCTTAGTTATCACTGAAACTTGGTTAAGCCCTGAAATTAAATATGAAGAAATCAATCCTCCTGATTACACCATCATTAGAAAGGAACAAATAGATAAATGGACTAGAGGTGTGACCATTGTCTTTCAAGCCATCTTACAAATCCTCACCCACCTCCCAACTATTCCACAACATAGCAATGAAGAAATACTAATTGCTAAACTCACTCTAAACAATCAGAAATCTATAATCATTGTAGCCCCTCACAAAAATGCCAAGACTATTAAAAACATACTTATCTATTTATCATCTACTTTCAACCCATTAACCATCCTGCTCAGCGACCCTAGCATAAATCGGACCTCTAACAGACCTAACTCTGCCCCTATAATGTTAACTTCAATCATTTTATTCAGATGATCCAATAACTAACCCAGTTTGATAAAGTATCCAAAAAAATCCATTCTAGACTACAGAAAAGTAAACTACCCATCCTCCTCCCAGACTCCCCCAGACTTTTCCAGACATCATCCCATCTACATCAATAGAGAATATCATAAGCCCCCCAAAAGTCCTATACTTTAACTCCGTGAGAAACTTGTATAATTTTGATAAATCCACATTTAATGATACACTTAGTCTAACTGGGATCCCCTCAAATATCTGCTTCTAGATGAAGCTGTCTGTCATTTCAATAGATCCTTCTTTACCACACTAAACCAACAAGAACTACTGTGACATAAACTAAACAGCTCATGAGAGATTGAGACAATGACTAGACACAAGGGCGCAAAACTAGGACCCATTCCTACCTAAATACATATCAGTGCCCCGGATACCACACAAACACACAAGTTTGTTAACATAAAAGGAACTTGTTTTCCAAAAACTAGACCACGTATACAAAAAGCTCCAAAACATTTTGGTAAAATCTAAACAATCTCCTAAAACCAGGCAGAAAACCCATCCCAAATTCTTTCTCATCTGAAACCAGTATGGACATTGCAAACAAATCCAACAAACACTTCATACCCAATACTGTACTTAACTGAAAGAATAACAACCTAAAACACCACACCTAATCCCTCATACCACAGCTCCACATCCCATCTCAACCTAACAACCACCCAGGCAAATATCATTACAAAATAAATTAAAAAAACTCAAACCCACAGCACTAGCTCCTGATAACCTTCCATCTGAGCACCTCAGTATAGCCACTGACACCATTTGCTACCCTGTATCTATCCTAATTAATAGATCCATTATGGAAAACTGTATCCCAGCCCTATGCAAAGCTTCCTTCATAACACATTTACACAAAGGTGGCACATCCGCGAAATATCAAACGTATAGCCAATAGCAACTCCTCCAAAAGTACCTGAAAAATTCATACTTTAGCAGCTCGTAGCCTTTATTCTTGATAACTAATTACTTTCTCCTACCCAGCCAGGCCTTGAATCCCCTCAGCACTGAAACTGCCCTGCTACATTTCCTAGATACCATTAATCAAAGTAAAAACTCCAGTTATTTAGTTTCCATCCTTTTCCTGGCATTCAACAAGATCTCAAATAAACTGTTCCTCCAAAGACTAAATGTTAAAGGCCTCACAACTCCCTCAACTAGCTGGTTCAGCTACCTAAACAATCACACCCAGGTTGTAAAATGGAATAACTTCCACTCCACCTTCCTTCTGATCACTACAGGAAGCCCGCAAGGCTCCATGCTTGGGCCAATACTTTTTGATATCTGTATTAATGACATGCACAAGGAATCAAAACTCATCACCATAATATAATATGCTGATTTCTGAACTTTAATTTTCTCAGCCCCAAATCTTCTCACCTTAGAAACAATCACAAACAACACTGACCATAACATTACCTCCTCAAGCAGCACAAACATTGAAAACATCACCTGCACAAAGTTACTAGGAGTTATCATTGGTAGCAAGTTAAAATGTGATCTGCACATTGGCACTGCAGTCGAAAAGAAACACTGCAAACTAGGTAATCTTTACATTGCAAAGTTCCAGCTAATTGATCAAGTTAAAAAAATAGCTGCCACATCCCTTCACTTTCCTACCCTCCTATATGTCTTAGCAATACTCATAAATCTCAACTCTTCCTCCAAACACAAAGTAGAACTACAACAAAATTAGTAAATTCGCCTGCAGCCTCACAAACCACTCCCATCACTGCACAGAGCTCAGCACCCTCAACTAGCTTGAACTTCCTCAACACGTTACCCTCTTGCAGCTACTTACAGCACACAAAATATTTCACCATCCACTTAATGCACTCTTGATGTCAAATCTCATCCAATGGCATATACCAAGTAAAACCAAATGATCCACAGAACTTAAAACTAACTTTTGCTAATAAATCTAATAATTATTACATTGACTCACTATTTTCTGTCACCATCTCCAAGGCATGGAGCAGACTTCCAAACCACATCAGGTTTTAAATAACCTGTTACAATTCAAATCTGTCCTATAATATCACCTGGCAACTAATAAACTATGCAATTGTACCACAGCTACAGTTTGAAGTATGTAACCCTAACTCTGTCTGCTATGGATACTATATGAGTGTATTAATGTAGTGTTTTTGATTCTAATCATAATATATTGAAAATATGTATTTCCTTAATCTGATACGCTTTGCAAATAATATTTGTTGACTATTTTTCCTTTTGAACTGTCAAAAATGTATCTCAATCTGTGTTTTACAGCTTTTCTCCCAAGACCTCCACTGAAAATGAGCACTTCAGTTCCCAGACGGACTTTCCTGGTAAACAAAAGCAAATAAATAAATAAATCCTACTCATTAAGGAGCAGTACAAACCCTACATCATCCCCTTCACCAAGAGAGGTGTGCGAACTCTGTACTTTGTCACACAGTGAGGACCGCAATGTAAACCATGCACCGTTCAACTCAACGAGTGCTGAGACAGGTTCTGGCTTCCTGCAGTCTTGCACTAGATTAAGTGGGAATCAGAGAAAATAAATAAATTAATGTTTTCTAAATATATGAGCTGTGTTTTCTGCATTTAAGATCAACACTATTTTACACAATGTAATGTTGTATACTAGTCTGGTTTTAAAAGTATTGCTGCCTTTCTCAAAGCCTATTCATGTACAGCTAAAACTCAAAGATGCAATTGAAGCCTCATCTACTTTAAAGCTGTAGATTTTACTGTAGAACTTACTTTGTCTTTTTCCACAAAGTCGATGAAGGAAGTACGTTCAATCTCCACTGGCTGTCCTTGTCGGTCATACATGGCCAGTACAAAGTGGAAGAAGTTGGACTTGCGTAAATTGGAAGGTGGCTGCTTCTCAAAGTGTGCACGGGCCAGGCCAGCTCCACTGAATTAAACAGAAGAAGAACAGAACTAAACAATACTGCTCCAGCACATTATACATTTACATATTGCCAAAGAGCATTATACATTTACATATTGCCCCAGGACATTATATATTTTCAAACTGCCTCAGGACATTATATATTTACATACTGCCCCATCACATTATATATTTACATACTGCTTCATGACATTATACATTTACATACTGCCTCAGGACACTATACATTTATATATCACCCTATGACATTATACAATTAGATACTGCCCCAGGACATTATATACTTTCATACCGCTTCAGGGCATTATACATTTACATACTGCCCCAGAGCATTACATATTTACATATTGCTCCAGGACAATATATATTTACATGCTGCCCCAGAGCATTATACAATTACATACAGCCCCAGGACATTATACATTTATATATTGCCCCAGAGCATTATATATATTACATACTGACTCAGAGCATTATACATTTACATACTGCCTCATCATTATACACTTACACATTACCACAGAGCATAATACATTTACATATTGCCCCAAGACATTATACATTTAAATACTGCCATGGAGCATTATACATTTACATACTGCCCCAGGATATTATACATTTACATACTGCTCCAGGATATCATATATTTACATACTACTTCAGGACGTTACCCAGGACATTATATATTTACATACTGCCCCAGGACATTATATATTTACATAACTTATTATTTAACGCTTCACAGCAGCTTAACAGATGGAAAAGCAGTAAAAGACTAGCTTGTAGACAAGAAAGTGATAACCACAATCTTCAAAGCAAATGAAACAAATCCTGTACAATCATACAACACAATTACAGAATACAGTGCAGCTTTTCAGACTTCCTAAAAGAAACGCATTTTCAGCTAGAAAAGTTCAAAGGATTCTCAAAAAGGAAACCTTGATGCTATAAAACATTGTTATGGTGCAGAAAAATACATTCTAACAATTGAGCAGAAAGTTGTGCTAATAGTAGCATGACTGCCTCTCGTGCATCCAGTAATTATAGCATTCAGATTAGTCTTCACTTACATCAACAATTACCCACCCTGGCAGTAACTACAGTATCACAAATACCTCTCACCCATCCTGGCATTAATTATAACACCCTAATATACCTTCACTCCACCAACAATTACGTACCCTGGTAGTAACTACAGTATCACAGATACCTCTCACCCATCCCTGATACTGTAGTAACTACAGTATCACAGATACCTCTCACCCATCCATGATACTGTAGTAACTACAGTATCACAGATACCTCTCACCCATCCTGGCAGTAATTATAACACCCTAATACACCTTCACCCCACCAACAATTACCCACCTTGGTAGTAACTACAGTATCACAAATACCTCTCACCCATCCCTCCAGTAATCATAATGCCCTAATACACCCTCACCCACCCCAATAATTACCCACCCTGTCAGTAACTAGAGTATCACAAATACTACTCACCTGTCCTGGCAGAAATAATAACACCCTAATATAACTTCACCTACCCCCAACAGTTATTACAGGACCTTGACTACCCCTTGCCCACCTTGGCAGAATCTGAAGTACCACAAATAACCCTCATCCACCCTGGAAGTGAGTGCAGAACCATGAATACCTCTTACTCATTCTGTCAGTAACTACACCATCCTATTTAACTTTCACCCATTCCAACACTTATAAAACTTTGCTTAGACCTCATCCACGCTAGAAGTGATTATCTTACCCTGAATACCCTTCATTTACTCTTTCAGTGATTCCAACAGCCTGAATACCCCTCACCCAGTCTGACAGGAAATATAGTACCATGGCTACCTCTCACTCAACCTGGTGGTGATTACAGCACCATGACTACCTTCCCCCACCCTGGCAATGACTACAGTACCAAGACTACCCCTTACCCATCCTGGAAGTTATTACAGTACCATAACTACCCCTCACCCACTCTGGCAGTGATTACAGTACCATAATTGCTTTCCTCCACCCTGGCAGAGATTACTGTACCATAACTACCCTCCCCCACTTTCAGTACCATGGTACAGTAATCACTGTCAGGGTGGGTGAGGGATAGTTACAGTACAATGACTGCCTTCCTCCACGCTGCCAGTGATTACAGTACCATAACTATCCCTCACCCACCCTGGCAGTGATTACTGTACCATAATTACCCTCCCCCACTTTCAGTACCATGTTTTCCCTCACCCACCCTGGCAGTGATTAAAGTACCATAACTACCTTCACCCACCCTGGCAGTGATTACAATACAATGACTACCCTCCCTCACCCTGGCTCATAGGTTCATAGTTCAGTACTAAGCTAACTGCCCTTGCGAGCCATTTTAAGCCTAGCCAATTATCCCTTGTGAGAATCAAACCCCGCACCTTGTGTTTGTAAGGCAAACACCTTAGCCATTAAGCCACCCTCCTGGCAGTGATTACAGTACCATAACTACCTCTCACCCACCATGGCAGTGATTACAGTACCATGACTAGCCCTCACCCACCCTGACAGTGATTACAGTACCATGACTACCACTCACTCACCCTGACAGTGATTTCAGTACCATGTTTCCCCTCACCCACCCTGGCAGTGATTAAAGTACCATAACTACCTTCACCCACCCTGGCAGTGATTACAGTACAATGACTACCCTCCCCCACCCTGGCTCATAGGTTCATAGTTCAGTACTAAGCTAACTGCCCTTGCGAGCCATTTTAAGCCTAGCCAATTATCCCTTGTGAGAATCAAACCCCGCACCTTGTGTTTGTAAGGCAAACACCTTAGCCATTAAGCCACCCTCCTGGCAGTGATTACAGTACCATAACTACCTCTCACCCACCATGGCAGTGATTACAGTACCATGACTAGCCCTCACCCACCCTGACAGTGATTACAGTACCATGACTACCACTCACTCACCCTGACAGTGATTTCTGTACCATGTTTCCCCTCACCCACCCTGGCAGTGATTACAGTACCATGACTACCCCTCACCCACCCTGACAGTGATTACTATACCATGACTACCCCTCACCCACCCTGACAGTGATTACAGTGCCATGACAACCCTCACCCACCCTGACAGTGATTACAGTACCATGATTACCCTTCAACCACCCTGGCAGTGATTACAGTACCATGACTACCCATCACCCACCCTGGCAGTGATTACAGTACCATGACTACCCCTCACCCACCCTGGCAGTGATTACAGTACCATGACTACTCCTCAACCAACCTGACAGTGATTACTGTACCATGACTACCCCTCATCCACCTCAAATCTGATGACTTTACCATGAGTAGCCATCACACAGCCTGACAGTGATTATAGTTCTCTGACTATCCCTTACCTACGCTAGCCTAGCTGTGGCTATAGCACACTGTGTGCCAATCAGCAGCCATTTTGCCAATCATATCTATATGTATGTCAAGCTGTCTATCTATATATCTATCTATCTATCTATCTATCTATCTATCTATCTATCTATCTATCTATTTATCTATCATCTATTTGTCTAGCTATCTATCTTTCTGTCTGTCTACGTATTTCCTTACCCACCCTACCACTGAATATAGTATCTTGAAAACAGGTCAATAGTGATTTTATGTGCTTTACTTGTTTGTTTATTAAGTACTTGTTACTTCGATTGCCTGTTAATTGGGAAGGTGCTCTGTACAAAAGGCCCTTTTCAGCCTTGACTCAGGTCCAACAGAGCAAATAAGAAACAACATACCATAAATTGTAGTACAAAAAAAATCATACAATATTAACTTTTGGCACAATTTACTGACACAGGTAAACACAATTTAAAACAAGGTAGGACTTTACAATATATTTACAACTTTTACATATTTATACTTTGTGCATTGAGGTACATAGACATTTACACATTTGTATAGTGTTGTTAGGACTGACTATTTTATAATTTGGTACATATGCTTATTTACAAATCTACAAGTTGTTTTCATCATTTGAATATCTTCAGTTTTATATTCACAAATGTGTAAGTTGTTCTTATCATTCAAGTGAATCCCTTAAATGGCTTGTTTATAATTTTGTGTTAAAAATGTGTGTGATTAAAGTATATGGAGACTTCTCCTATCCTAGCAGTGATTATAGAACCCTGAATACTTCTTGTCAGCTCTGACATTGACTATAGTACTCTGACTTACCTTCCACACTCTACAAGTGACTACAGTACCCATAAATCTTAGCTGTCACTCTGACAGTAACTATAATATCAAGACAACCCTTCACCTGCCTTGGTAGTAATTGAAGAACTTTGCTCACCAGTAACCTATTTCGATGAGGACTAAAGTCTAAAGCCTAACCTAGTCATCCTTTATATTTTGTCTGATTCATTCCTTAATGAGACAATCTCTCTAGACACAAGTACTCCTTTTTAGGGCTTCTAAGTAATATTGCCTGCTTAAGTACCTTGCTAAGAATCAAAGACTTGAACTCAGGATATAACGTGTTAGCAACTCATTAGCCTTAACCATCTGAGCTAAAGTGTCAGGTAAGCTAACTGTCTGCTTTCAAACTATATTCTGCCCCTATGACTGAGGTTTCACCAAATGTACCTTAAAACTACATCTGCAGCGAATGACAACGATTAGCCTTTCTGCCTAATGTGTAGATGAAAAACTGGTACATTGCCTCTCCTTCACGTATCTTACTCCATGTCTCAAGGGGTAGAATGACCCACTGAGATGTCTGCACCAAAAATCACCATAGCATACGTAACTCACACCAGACATCCAAAACATACAACCTTAAAACTGGGCTGAGCACAATTGTTTAGTTCATGAATAACACTTGAGGGATGTCATGTGGGTGTGCACTGACTGTCCACTATGACCGTGCCCCTAGATGGAAACCTTTCCTTGTAACATATAAGATTTACATTTTTAAATGTGATAATTCTCAGCTCCTGGAAGTTCATGTCATGCAGTACCCTTCTTTCTTGAGGTAGACAACACAGAAATCTCATGAAGGCTCATAACACATTCACAAAAAATGTCTACTGAGTGTTCTAACAAACGTTCAGATGCTACACCTTTCAACCACCCATATTTTTACCAAATCTCTCTACAGATTCCTCCAAAGTTAGACACAGAGCAAACAATAATTAGAGATGCTGGTAGTATTAATTTAGAACTTCTGAAAATAATTTCCAGTTTTTAGGAGGACAGAAGCAAAACTTTTAGGGAAAAAAAGTAGGGGTATCCCCCAAAACCAGTCAGTTGCTATTGTTGATCAAAATTCCATACTGTAATCATAGCATTTCAAAAATGCAAGTCATAATGCCTTAGATTGAGCAAAAGTTTTGATTCAAATGATTCTAAAACCCATTATAGAGTACAACGCCCCTTTTGGTATGTACCTAACAAGACATCTACAACAACTGGAAAGGCCACAGAAATACCTCACAAAGAGGATTACTGGCCTCAAATAGATGCCCTACGCAGACCGTCTCAATAAATTCCAGCTTTACTCTGTCACATATCGCCTACTCAGAGGTGATCTCTGCCTAACATACAAAGCTATGTCAAACCCAGGGCTGTTGGACAGGCTCCATGTAAAGCAATCCCAATCCCTCCGAGCTACACGCTCTAGGGACCTAAACCTTGTCACCACAATAAACAGAACTTGCTGGAGGGATAGTTTCCTGTCTCAGAGACTTCCCATACTCTGGAACAAACTACCTATCTATATCAAACAAAGCTCCTCATTAGCACTCTTCAAGAAAAATCTTGATGATTGGATGGGAGATAGGAAATTCACCCTGGGGATCACTCCTGTGACTCTGCTTGACAAGGGCACAGGAAAATAATTTTCTTGGGTGGCAAAAGCCAGGGTACCATTTGGCTAGGCTTATATAGGTTCTAGGGCCAATAGCCTAGTACCTACCTATGAACCTAATTATGAATGTGCAACTGTGTCATCCTCATAGCTGGGAGACTTTTCCTAGTTTTAACCTTGCAAGTCAAATTCCAAGTTGTTTAAAGTTCTATTAATCCACTCATTGTATAATATGCCCTCCACAAAACAGTTAAATTCCAGCCTGAAGGTCCTGTTAATGCACACTCCATATGACACATCTGTAGCTACAGCTCTTACCACCTCCCAGTGTCCTTTACTGGCCCCTAAATCCCTCCCACAAATACATTTTTATAATAAAAGAAAGCCCACTAAGATCATCCCCTTCCCTTTCCTATTACTGTCTCTTCCCTGACTGCTATGTGATGGGTACATCTTTTGTTAGATCATTCTCTGTTTCTCTTGTGTTATTTGGTGCTTCACCCCAAATGGTTCATTTCTGTCTCTCCCAGAGATCATTGCACACATTTACTGCACATGCCCAGAGTGATCAAATTAAATCCTTGCAAAGCATGGCATTTTAGGGTACGGATTAAAAGTTAATAAATGGGCTGAAAACAGGATCATGTAATTTATTGTAGAAAGTCAGATGTTGCTGGTTTGCATCACTTCTGATACTGTGATACTGCAGGAGCTCGCTATTCTCAAAGGGACACCATAATATGCCTGGACATACTACCTGTATGTTACAGTGCATTGTTAATACTACAGTACTTTTAAGATAGTGATATTTCCCTATGTACCCAATTCAGCAATTTATAATTCTGACTTTGTAGCAATACTAAGCCACAGTGTACTTTTGTTATTAACAGACTAACGTGGTGGTTCAGTGGTTTAGGCTTCTGCCTCACGGTTCCATTGTTACATGGTGGCTAACTTCAGTGGTTGAGGCTTCTGCCTCACTGTTCCATTGTCACGTGGTGGTTCAGTGGTTCAGGCTTCTGCCTCATGGTTCCATTGTCTAGGTTTATATCTTGACCTATTGTCAAAGCCTTTGTGAAGTTTGTATATTCTTCCCAAGAGTGCGTGGGCTTTCTCAGGGTATTCTAGTTTACTATCAAAAGGCAACACACTGGCTTATTTCATATGTTGTCACTAGGGATGAGGTCCAGGAGACCTTTAAGGAGCCTAGCGCAAATTTCCAATTGTCCTAAAGCATTGTCTGATTAAGTGACTTGCTCAAGGTCACACAGTAGGCAAATTAAGGTGAAGAGATTAAAACCCTGTACCCTTGCAAGCAGCTCATGAACAATTCAGATCTTTAGTCCTCAGTACTAACTGACAGACAATTTATAATTCAGTGGTTATGCTCTCTGCCTCACAGAGCCAGGGTTCAATACTGAGTCATGGTCATTATCTATGTACAGTATCCCTGGGAAAGAAATCGATGTTCCGTCAGTTCGCTCTTCTGAGATTTCGAACATTTCAGTTCAATGAAATTGCATTCAACATTTTCAGCATTCAATATGCTGATATAGACCCAATATCCATATTGTTATGTGTTTTAACACTTTACACTAGTGCCTTATAAGAATGATATCAGGTCAGTGAAATCATTCGAACCAGACCCAGTTAACTGCTTCTACCAATTGAATACATTTTTCTGTGAATCCCTCCATTTGCCTCTAACATGTCTGATAGCCTTACACATCAGGCTATTAAGAAACAGATCACTTCAACAAAAATTAAACAAGTCCAATGCATGGGGAATATAGACCCACTTTCTGTTAACTTGTATAGCTAACAACTGTATCATGTTTCTTTTAACATTATTGTCTCCCAACAACATGCTCTCGTCTCTTGTTTACACCTACCCAAAAGTTTTTGCTAGGTATAAACAAACTCCTTAGTCCAGGACAGTCCTCCACTCCTACCCCCTTGGATTCTAACCAGAAACTCCCGGCAGAAATTGCCAATACCTTTAACAGCATCTTTACAACAACCATTCAGAACCTAGCTAACCAATTATTCCCTGGATGCCCATATTCTCCAGCCACTACACCCTGCTCCCAACTTCCCTTTAACATCAAGCCAGTTTGCACATCTTTGGTCCAAAAATTACTTAAAAAACTAAAGCCTACCACACTATCGGCTGATCTCCTCTCTGCAGAATATCTACCAAAGGCTGCAGATGCTACAGCATACCCCATTACTATCCTGATCAATAAAACTATAAACAAAGTGTCCATTCCCTCTGTCTGGAAGATATCCCATTTCATCCCACTCCATAAAGGGGGCAGCTCTACTGAACTTTCAAACTATAGACCCATAGCTATTCTGTCACCCTTGGGTAAAATTATGGAAAAATGCATCCACAATCAACTCCTGAACTATCTTATCCATAATAATCTTCTAGCCAACACCCAGCATGGCTTTAGACCATTCCATAGTACAACCTCAGCCCTCCTGTCCTTCTCTAACGTCATTAACCAACACTGAAACAATAATAAACTTTCCTCTGCTATCTGTCTCGATCTTTCAAAAGCCTTTGATATGGTAAACCACCAAATACTCATAAACACTTTGAAATCCATCTCCCTAGAGGACCAGGCCATCCAATGGTTTCAATCATATCTCAGTGGTAGACAACAGGCTGTCCTATGACAGAGCAAACTATCCACCCTTTTACCCATCACCCTTGGAGTACCCCAAGGCTCCATACTAGGTCTACTATTATTTTTCATTTTCATCAATGGTTTGTCATCCCAAATGCAACATGCATTCAATATGCAGATGACTCCACTTTATTATGCTCCGACACTTCACCTACAGAGTTGCAGATTCTATCCCAAAATACTTTTAACAAAGTTGAAAACTGGCTCCTTAACCATTGTCTCATGTTAAATCCTAATAAAACCAAAGTGCTGCTTTTCTCCCCCACTCACAGGTCTGCCCCATAAACTTTACATTGAAATCCAACAACAGCACCATTATTTCCCCAGATTCCTCAACCAAACTGTTAGGAGTTATAATAGATAATAACCTTAAGTTTGATCTGCATATCAATAAAACTATTAAACAGTTAATAAAAAACTTGGCTCACTATATAGGATCAAGCCCTTCCTAATGCCATTAGTCAGAACTGTAATAGCTCGTACACATCTACTCTCCACCCCCCTCTATGCTTCCCCTCTATGTACAAACCTCAGCAAAACTTACCTTAATAAACTTTCTAGCACCTACAATCACATTGCTACATTTGCTACCAATGCAGCCTACAGAACTCATCACTGTCATAACCTAAATCTACTAGGATGGCTTGAACTGCCTAACCTACTTCAGGTTGACCAACTAATAGTTGCACACAAGATCCTGTACCAACCAGATAATACACCCGTACTTAAAAACCTCATTACCCCCTACAGTTACCGTAGCACATTTCTTTCATCTGAAAGATTACTAGTTCAAACTCTCAAATCCAACAACCCAGGTGATAAATCTCTATTTGCTAACTCTGTTGGCAAAACTTGGAATTCTCTTCCTGCTAATCTTACATCTGAACTCTCTCTACTTTAATTCAAGAAATGTCTGATTCAGTACTTTAAAAAATTATGGCTATGTCCTTGTCCTAATCCAGACTAACTCTAACCATCACTCGTGTGCACATGGAGGACTTCTGCCTACACTTTATTGTTTCTTAACTTATAAATCCTATGATCTCCTTGGATCTACTACCAGGTTAGCCTACTAGGCATTCAATATCATACCATTCTTAAAAACACTGTCTAGAATTTTCCATCGGAGTAAAAATGTAATAATGTGTTTGTGTATCTGTTTTTGTATTTGTTTACATCTGTGTAGAAATCCTTTTATTTGTGTTTTATTTTGTGTTTTAAACTGTAAAAATGTAACAGTTTGTTGAATGTCTTTTTGGAGCTTTTCTCCCCGGGCCCCCACTGAAAATAGACATGCCCCGGGATTCATGAAGCTTGCGCCAGGCGCAGGCGTAGCGTAGGCAGAATAATGCCAAATATGGCCGTTGAGCGATTCAGGTATGATCCAATACCACTTGCACTACCAGCATATGCCAGAACTGCGCAGCCCTCAGCATAGGTATGCTAATCACCCCATGTGCAGTGTTGCACCATGCAAATGAAGGCAGATAGTGATTCATGAAGTGGTGCAGGTATAGCATAAGCCCACGGAAATGTAAACCAAAAAACACGGTTTACATTTTCCCAAACAGAACATCGGCGCTATGGAAGCGGACCAGACTCATGTATTACAAAGTTAACATATGCCAATGGCAAAATACACAGCCAATGGCATAAGAAAAGATGCACAACACCTAAAAAACAACATTTAATGTCATGTCCACAGTAACGCACAGTACAACCGCAGGGCATGTGTGCGCAAACCGAAACATAAAGAAATTATATAAAAATATCATAAAATCGCAACGTAATAGAAATCAGGTTTACACCATAATACACAATGGTAGGCATGGAACACCACAACCAAGGTGCAAGGGTTGCTAAGGACCTGCGATAGTGTCCTGCGCGGTAACTATGAATTAGTAGTCAATGCCATGCAAATGAGGCAGATAATACTGAATCGCAAATGTCCCGCCGAATGAAGGTTGTACCATACGGCGCAGCACTATAACACCGAGGAGTGGCTCAGAGGAGATACATGACAACAGCAGAGGGGTGTGCCACCATAGCAGCAAGCACATTGGAGCAATGCAAACTGGCCTGGCCGTTGCTAAGCAAAGCTGCAGGACAGGGGTGGGGAGGAAGGTATAGAATCGTTTAGCTGAGAGCATACACGGTGCCCAAAAGCGCATGTGTACGGGGATGAAAACGTGCCCGAAACCCAGTAAGTGGATGCACGCGGCGTGAACAATAGCACAAACAGGAAGGTCAGGGGAAGAAAAGAAGGAAATGCCGAAGTAGGGTAATTGGAGTACTAATGAGCAATCAACACCAATCAACTCACGGCGGCCAATCGACGGCAGCTGTCAAGTCTGCTCGCAGAAACCTGCAAAACAGGATAGGGGAGGCATTGGAATGCAAAGAAAGGAGGGGAGGCATTGGATTGCAAAGATAGGAGATCTTTCATAGTAGAGCAAAGCAAACCGACAGTAGACCGGCAATAGCACACATTACGCAAGAATAGCCAGGTCTAGGAAAGTACAAATTAAAGCAGGCTGCCGTATGCATGCCAGAAAATGGTAGGTGGAACATGCAGAAATGTAAAAGGAAGGTCAAGAGGTAATCCATGTCAGCCATTTGTAATTCAACACCAAAGGCACCACAATAGTAGTTCCGGTAGTAAAACACATAAGATACACTGTAGCTACGATCGTACATACACACCCTATGACATCATCGGTGTTCACAACACAATAGTATAAAGTGTGAAAGCACCCTACACACACCTGTGTATTCCCAAACACTGCACCATAGGTGTAAACACACGGGGAACTTTTAGAATGTACATGTTGGGAGCTGCCATAGCTGTGATTCATCAGCATGTGTTAGAGACTGACGGTGTTGTGGAGGATGATGCCGACAACCACCGCAGGCCCCGGAGGAGGAGAACAGTGTTCAGACCAAGGGTAACCTACCATGGGCTATATGATCTGGAGATAGTAGAGTGTTACAGGGTGGACAGGGACATTCTACAGCAAATAGTGGAGCTGTGCCGGCCACGCCTGAGAACCAGAAACAACAGAGGGGAACCCATCCCAGTGGACACGAAGGTATGTGTAAGCTTGCAAATACTAGCCACAGGTACCTTTCAAAGGCCAACTGGAGATATAATGGGGATCTCACAGGCATCAGCATCCAGGGTACTACACCAGTTCCTGGATGCCATGTTACCACATGCCAATGAGCATATATACTTCCCCTGAACACAGGAGGAGTTGGCCAGCAATATGCTTCACTTCCACCATGTGGCACACTACCCAGAGGTACTGGGTGCGATAGACTGCACGCACATACAAATCAAGTCATCACCCGGAGAGCATGGTAGGCGCTACATAAACCGCAAGGGATTCCACTCTATCAACTGCCAGGTCGTGTGCAATGCCCAGGGCATTGTCATGGATGTGTGTGCTGGCAGCCCTGGAAGCTACCATGACTCCCATATTTGGCATGCCTCACAGCTGTATCAGGTATTTGTCAGGGGGGACATCCCACATGGCCACCTTGTGGGGGATGCTGGCTATGCCCTGGAGCCATGGATGATGACTCCCATCAGAAATGCACACACACCCATGCAAGAACGCCATAATGAGGCACACGCACAAACCAGAATCATCATAAAGCGTGTGTTTGGGATGCTGAAATCACGGTTCTGGTGCTTGGACACATCTGGTGGAGCCTTGCAGTACTCTCCAGGCACATGTGCCCACATCGTTATAGTATGTGCCATGCTACATAATATGATCCTGCGGAAGCAGCTGCAGCAGGGACATAATGGTGAAAGCCCTCATAGCCCACTGCAATTGCCAAGGCCATCACAGGCACAGAGGGATTCAGACCATGAACACACTGTGCCAGCCCCAGTAGGCAGACAGAGGCGTGCCCAATATGCCTATGCCTTGGCAAAGAGGGAACGTATAGCACATACTCTGACAGTGTAGGCCCCTATGGACTGACACACCACTCCACCTGCACACACAGTAAAATGGATGACACACAGTAAAATGGATGGCACACAAATACGACCACCTGTAAATTGCAATGTATAGGTGGCCCACTGTGTGAATCCTACATAGGCAGCTCTTAAACATTGCACACACAACAGCTATCGGAACACGGAATGTCAACAACACACCTGATACACTTGTAATAGGTGACTCTATCGTCAGGCACACTGACGTCCCGCTCACCAGGCTGAACAAGGAGAGGGTCACGGTGAGCAGCCTGTCAGGCGCTAGGATCCGCCACATAACACAAGCACTCAGGTCACTCCAAGGCAAGTACAAATATGACTCAGTCATTGTCCATGCTGGTGTGAATGACCTGAGATGTACCTCCCTGGACTACATGAAAAGAGACATAGAGGAGCTCTCTGAGCATGTAGCCCAGGCCGGTATGACCCTGACCTTGAGTAGCATCTTACCTTCACCAAGAATGATGCCACAATATGAAGACAAGATGATCAATTTCAACAATTGGCTTAAGTACTGGTGTCATTCAAAGGGGATCCAATGCCTGTCAGCTTGGGATGATATGCTCGACAAGCCACGATGCTTCTAGGACGGCTTGCACCTGTCACCCCTGGGCTTTCGGATATTGGCAAAGGCTCTTGCTACCCCCATAGTGCCTTTTTTAGGCAAGGCTCAAAAGACAAACTCACCTCCATAGGTATCACAAGGGATAAGAAACTAAGAGTAATGCTACTCAACGCCAGAAGTCTAAACCTTAAGATGCATGCACTCGAAACTCTCCTTAGCATGGAGAACATCGATATCTGTGCAGTAACAGAAACCTGGTTCAGGGCTCCTGAGAGCACCACAGCACTACCAGGTTATACCTCATACCATGCTATTTGGCCCCAAAACTTGGACCTAACCACATAAGGAGGGGGAGTATCGATATTCATCAAAGATACCCACACCTCCAGGTTGGTGGCAAAGCACGAAGCATCAGAGACTATCCATGTGCAACTAACAGTGGGTAAAACTGCCTTCCAGTTTATAACCTGCTACAGACCACCCTCCCAAACCCAGGAACCCCACTCAGCCTTCCTGAGAACACTGGAAAATATGAAGGTCTCTCCAAACACCATTATATTGGGCGACTTCAACTACCCAAACATAGACTGGGAGCAATAATCTAGCTCCAACACCCTAGCCCAAAGGTTCCTAGAATTTATAAACTCAAATGCTATGGAACAACTTGTTACCACTCCCACAAGAGGGGAAAACATACTGGACCTGATCATCTCTATGCTCCAGACCAGAAGTGTATCCCTCACTGGTAAGATCAGACCATAAACTAATCTCACTGGATATTCATATCCTGACCCCATCCCCTGCCCAGAAAACCACAGTGAAAAACTTCTCTAAAGCAAATTTCACACTCCTCAAAACCGAGGTGGAATCCTTCAAAGCTCCCAGGCCTGTGGAAAATACGGCCCAGACTGCAGAATCCTTTATAAACGCATTCTATGAACACCTTCAGGAATGCATGGATCATGCGATCCCAAATAAAACCAAGACCCAATCCTCCAAAGGCAGACGTCCTGTCTGGTGGACCCCAGCCATAAACAAACTATACAATAGAAGGAGGAAGCTACTAAATGATAGAGTAAAATCCCAAAAAGGGAAGGCATCACTGATCAGTATTAGCAAAAAACTACAGGCACTCATAAAATTGTCTAAGGCCAGCTTCGAGAGAAAAATTGCACAGGACACTAAGGATAATCACAAGGCTTTCTTTAGTTATGTTAGGAACCCGGGTGGTAATTCCCAGATATGCTCAGAATTAGTCCAAAATGACAAAAAATACACCGAACCCAAAGACATTGCCAACATCCCCCCCCCTCCCCACCAAAAGGGCAAATATCTATCCCAGCAGAGTGCTGCCCCCCTGACATCTCAGATGCTCAGGTAAGAGCTCTCCAAAGCAAAAAACACAGCATCAATGGGACCAGATGGTGTCCCGGGCTGCATCCTACATGAACTCCAAGAAGAGCTAAACCCAAACATAAAACTACTGTTCAATCTCAGCCTTTCTACAGGATATGTGCCCAAAGAGTGGCGTACAGCAACAGTGGTCCCTCTCCATAAAAGTGGTGCCTCAACGGATCCTGGAAACTATCACCCCATAAGCCTGACTAGCTTGGTCTGCAAAGCTATGGAAAGGATCATCATGGACCTCATAAATAAAGATATTGGGGACCTACAGACACTGGATCCTACCCAGTTCGGCTTTGTTAAGGGCATATCCTGCCTCTTAAACCTGGTTGATTTCTTTGAAACAGTCACCAAGGCCATTGACGAGGGGAAGGTGGTCCACACAGCCTACCTGGACCTCGCAAAAGTCTTCAATACAATACCCCACTCGGGCATTATAGATAAGCTCACCAGCTTAAATATAAACCCCTATGTCACTAGATGGATTGCAAACTGGCTCAAGGACAGAACCCACATGGTTAGAATTGCTGGAGCCATGTCAGACTCCAAACCAGTTACAAGTGGTGTCCCACAAGGCTCAGTCCTGGGACCTCTCTTGTTCGGTATATATTTCTCGGAGGTACAGGCCAACACGGAGGGACTGTGGCTGACCAAGTTCGCAGATGACTGCAAACTGGGCGCCATAATCGACTCTCCAGCCGACCCAAGCATCCTCCAAAAGGGCCTCATAGAAACAGACAACTGGTGCCAGAGCCATGGCCTCAAGCTAAATGCCAAAAAGTGAATAGTCATCCCCTTTGGCAAAAACAAAGTGCCCACAAATTACCACATAGGTGGTAATCCATTAAGTACAGAAGAAGTAATTAGGGACCTGGGGACCCAAGTTGATAGCAATCTCTCATTTGACAACCACGTGGCCAAAGTGGTTAGAAAAACATTTTATATAGTCACATCCAGTAAACATCACATGGACATACCATTAACTGGACTCAGCAATATGTAAACTAACTGAGTTACCCATGCGAGTGCAGTATGGAGTAACAGCCATAGTATACTCCACGTACAAAACGACATAACACGTGTACAAATCCCAGATGGCCATGTGTTAAATGCAGTGACCGTCATGCATGTTCCCGGTCCCACATCCTGCAAGGGATGTAACATAATCCCGAAGGCACGAGTAATGCATGTCGGATGCAGGTCATCAGATCATATGTGTAGCACACGTTAGTGGGAATATGCATTGCCCACTGCTGGTAAGCGACGTTTAAATATGACTATATGGATATGCGCAAAACAGGGATAAGCTTCTCCAAATATCGCGCAGATCACAGTCAATGATGTCCAGAACAGGTGAAACCAGCATTAATCACCCCTGTACTAATAGCGCCTACTCTGAAGGGTAAAACGATCACTGCCAGGAGTAGAACACGCAATCATGTATAGAATCACCTAACACTATTGCTAGCCAAGATGTACCTATGGTAGGGTTGCCACCTCTTCAAATGACCAATGTGGGACATACGTCAGATGTCTGCAGGCTGACACATACACCTGGCTAGTACAAAATTGAGAACTTCACTGTTTTGCCTAGATAAAAGCTCATCCTTGTAATGTTTACTTACTTATTCTGTTTCTAGAACATATAGGTGGTTCAGATACAGAATAACTGTTTCATGCAACTATTACATAAACTATAGGAAATAAGTATGTTCCAAAATCTCAGGATATTTGCCATGTTTACAAATATTATGCAGGACACAACTGCCCAAAGAGGGACTGTCCCTCGCAGAGTGGGACAGCTGTTAACCCTAACCTATGGCAGGTGTGTAATGTGACAGGTACAGACACAAACGTGTGGAGTCCAGGAAACAGTATACACCAACAAGTACACAATGAAAGGTGCAGCTTGCCTGTCACTTTCCCCATCAGATATATATATATATATATGTATACATATATATATATATATATATATATATATATATATGTATACATATATATAATACAGATAGAAAGGGCAATAGAGTGATATGTGTTGATATATACGGATTCAGCGATATCTGCAAATATATATAGATAAGTCAACGACATTCATAACACCTCGGAGGTACAAATAAATAGGATACCGCCAACTATGGAATGTGTAACATACCGACATGCGTAACCATGAGGCTGAAAGACCGAAAGAACACAGTACCAGAACAGTACAACCGCGAGTAATAGTATGATGATATGAAGGGACATTTAGTTACCGCTGCCGGTGTTGCGGTTAACGTAGGTAATGTGTTCAACTGTGTTTGTGAGTGCCATAGTCTGTGTATGTGTGTGTTGAGGGTGCCGTGTGCGTCCCCGTGTGACTGTAATGTGTGTGTGTGTGTCCACATCATGTGTCTGTTCGTGCCAACTCGGAGGTAGATCATTACGGTAGGTGTGGGTATAGCTAGCCGTAGGCATATGGTTACCACCTGTCCCACATTAGGAGGGACAGCCCCTCCCTGGGCAGGTGTGTCCTGACATAAATCATTACAAAGGGCAAATGTCCGGGATTGTAGGACATTAATATGTCCCATATATAATGTAATAGTTGTATTAAATAGTTATGCCTGTATGTAAGAAACGTAAATGTTACATGTAATATGATAAGTAGCCAAAGTCCCACAATAGGTATGTATTGAGGATAAAAGTATGTGCTAACCTGTGTACTGACCATGGCTATGTGTTGGCCTGTAAATACCAATGTGCGTCCCGCAAGTGTCCAAAAAGGCTATATGAAAAGGTGGCAACCCATGGCAAAGGGGTTGTGTTACCAACACAACCACAATGACTGCAAATATCTGGGACAGAAATACATGGGATAGCTGTCATTTAGACATATCCCTTTACATATCGCTGCAATTCCGGAGGTATGGAAGTAGCAACCTCACCTGCATACTATATAGAAACCAATTAACAACGGCCCAATGTACAATCCCATAACATAAGTCTACTAACTGATAGCTCTTTAATTAGGGACGGGGCCCACACACATATATCTGGAATATGTAGAAATGCAAGCCCCACAAACCTGTATATGCTCTGTAGACCCACCGACATCCCCCACACTAGCAACCATAGCAATACAGACTGTAATAACAGCACAAACATCCAGTCAGTCAATTACATCTGCAGAACCGGCAACATACCTTGTGAGAGATACAATTAAAGGCGCCTTGCAAAATTGCAGCCGTTATATAATGGAACAAACTGCGATGTTACAGGTTTTGTTTGCAATAGTCCATTATCAGACGTTGGGATGACAGGTACACCCACATGTTGAACCACATACTCTAGCAGTCAGACACAATCCACGGAGGACATGAATCCAAAGTATAATTGTCTCTATGCATAGCAGTTGCAATTACACATAATAAGGCCATCTCCCCAAAAGTAGGGCAAATGGGCAACGCCCAAGTGGAGAATTCAATTATACCCCACTGTTGCCATGTAATTGGTGAATGGAGTAGCTGCACAGCTGATATGCAAGTAATTAGTCACTCAGGAACACCAATTGGCGGGAGGAAACCACATGTTACAGGTATCGACGTATATAAGGATGACTTGCCAGACATTCAAACCGTATGCTCATACAAAATACCTGTTTAAGCAGTGTGAGAGAGATAGAGACGAAAGTCCGGAATGATAACAAGGTATGTAGAACACTCGGTGTGTAAGTATATGTATGGCATGTGTTGTATTAATTATTTACTGTATGTATAGCTCGTTTTGCATTAATTAAAAGTGTCCGCAATACATAAAGTGGGAAAAAGTATTTATGTAGTGATGTCTTGCTGAGCATACTAACGCATGTAGAAACTGTGCATCCAGCAGTGGGCCACAAGGTACACATCACAGACACCACAAGGGATGCTACATGAGGGCTTTAAACAGAACAATTCCATACCACCCGCCGTCAGTGGTAGGGTATGTCCAACAAGTACGTGCCATAGCAGGGGATAGTATATGTTGATATACCATCAAAGTAGGCATGTGTATGGGCATATAACGACAATGACATGTCGAAGGTGGTCCCGCTGTACAAGTATGCTTTGCATTATGGGATACTATGTAAAATATGTGTAATGTATAGTATTGTAGGTAGATATGTCAGATATTCTACACAGCATAACAGGCATATTATGCATACCAAAGGTATCGTCTATTGGCATGTACAATAACAGGATACATATGGCTTGTAGGCATGGGACATTGTAATAGCATGATAGGTAATCTAAATGGAAGGGCTAGCAAGTAACCATGCACAAAGGACAAGTAATAGCTTCACAGGTTTATAGTGGGGTACTATGCAGTCTGGCAATTCCATGTGTAAGTACAACTATAGTGTTCACACCAGTGGCACCTCTCTAGGGTAGTGTCCTGTGAACAGCAGAGCCATGTGTTACCTGCACCTCTGCACAGTACAGCCACTGCAGTGATCCCTGGCGTACATGTGTCTCCCAACCACCAAGGGAGGTATCACATGAACAGTGCTACTGAGTGTCCCTGCATGATGTACATAGGACTCATGTTCCAAAGCATGGTGAGTGTCCGGTTTGGGAATGCAACCCTCAAGCACATCCCACTCATTGTTGCATGTGTGCACATATCCATGAGCATGTTGCTCACAGTGGCTTTTGCTTATGTCGCGTATGTGGAGTATATCCATTAATATTGTTGTGGACATGGGCTCTGTCTGTTCAGCAGAGGTCACCCCTGAGTATGTAGTATGCAAATGTGTACAGATGTGGTGTCCGTAGTTCAGCCGCATACTTTAACTGTTGGAGCTCAATAAACGTCATGGTGTGTTAATGGGGTGGTATGTAAAGCTGTAGCTGTTGTGTAAGGTACACCCTAAATGGGGTGGTGTACCCTTGAATGTGTGTAGAAGTCTTGAGTTCAGAGGTACAATGGGTGCCTATGTACCAGCTACACACCCAGTACAGATGCGTGTGGCCATGTAGAAGGATATCCACACCACAGTGGCAATACAGTAACCACAGGAGTGGGTGCGACATACATGTGCACTACAAACATATAGAATGTGACATGTATATAGGGGACTACCACCTATGTGATAGTCAGTGGGTGAATGGTGTAATGCAAAGGTGATGTTCATGCACCTTGTCATGCAGCTTGAGGCCATGATATTCATATCAGGTATCTGTCACAGTGACACCCATATGGATGGAGTCAGTATCAGCTGGTGGATCAATCATGGTGCTTTGTATGCAGGGGTTTGTAAAGCTAGGCAGGGAAAGTCCCTCTGTGCTAGCCTGTACCTCAGGGAAGCATATACTGAACATGAGGGGCTCAATGACTGAGGACTGTGGTATACCAAATGTAACTGAAATGCAGTAGGTACTATGGTATGCTACCCTCATTGTGTGTGTCCTGTCCATGAGCCATGTTGCATAACATCCTGAGACATAGGGTACGATGTGCAGGTGGATGTGTATGTTGTCAATACTAGAATGGAGAACGGTGCTGAAAGGCTATGAGAGGACAATGTAGGATGTGTGGACTCCCGTACCATCATCAACTACCCTGGTAACTGTATGAAAGGAGTCCACCAGGTGTAGGGGCCATGCTCTGGCCCTAACAAGTCCAACCCGGGTGGCATCAAAGGACCGGAGCCCAACAATTTCTCTGTGAATGACGTCCTTGATGGTGTGCCCCATAGCCGTGCAGAACAGTCCTGTCAGATGTGTAGGACTATAGTCCCACTCATGCATTGTGGTGCCACCTGTGTGGAGTGTGATGAATGTTGCTGTGTGCCATTCAGGGGCCACAATGTCAGATACAAGGCTATTACTGAATATGGTGGCCTACTAGGGAGACATGTCGTTCAGGGGTTTGTGGACATCACAGCCTGGGACTTTGGAAGGTGACATGGGGCCAGTGTCCCAGGACATATAGAGTGCAGGTTAGTACTGTGTAGGTGTGACCGCAGGGACACCGCAATGTTCCTGCATGGATTGTGGGCCTGTAGTGAGTGAGAGGGTGTGATGTTAGCATTGAATCCATCTGCCAGCATGTTGCCAACATCACCTGGGTCTGTAATGTTCCTGAGTGACTGTTGTATGTGAGAGCAGATGTGGGTGTTGCCATCGACTACTGACATACCACCATAATGCTTTGTGGTACACCCCGGAATGTGTTGCAGTAATGTGTACGTAGCTAGTCTTGGAGTATGTGATGAGGGATCCCGTGGCCCTACCGATGCTGACCAGTGAGCTACCCCACCCATGGGATTGTACACCACTGTACAACAGCCTCCACCTGTTGTTGTACATTATGTCCATGGAACTTGACCACCAGAGTGGCATCTGTTATCTGGTGTGTACCATCATGGCTCTGTGTGGAATAGCATGATCCATGCAGTTGTGTACGTGCTAATGAAGTGCACTGGGGTATGTTTCAGCATTTGTATGTGCATTGTCCATCTGCACGAGTGTCATGACATTAACAACCGCTGTCATAAGACGTCTGTAGTAGGTGTTGTAGTACTCATGTACTGAGTATGCTGTGAAGGGTGTGCTGCCAGGATGTGGCTAACAAGGTTGATTAGCATATGTTCAGAACCCACCAATGAGGGGATAACCCCAGGTGTGGAACACCAGTCACATGTTGGTAGTGGTCATGTCAAGGTTAATGTAGGTCTCGGAGGTGGTGTGTATGGGTTGATCCAGCTGAGTGGAGGATATGACTCAGGGATGTGTCGGTACATGAGTGGCTATCCCAGTTAGTTGTGGGGTAGTGTCAGTCACACATCATTAGTAACTGTCTGAGCCCTACTGTCCAGTACACCAACAAATGAGGTCTGGTAACCGTGTGGTATGTTGTTGAATCTGTAGCTTGTTACAATGTGTATAGCAGTTCCGGACACAGTTAGTTGCATGTGGAGCACCTCTGAGGCATTGTGCTTAGTAACTAGCCAGGATGTGTGTACAATATAGTGGGATATGGGAACACCTCAGCTGTGGGTGTGCCGGTCCAGGTATGTGCCTGAAAGGTATGGTCTGTCCATAACCTGTCATTGCAGGTGTGCTCTGCAGAGCCTAGAGGCAGGTCCCAGTCACTGCAGAGATATTGGAGTGTTGCATTATAAGGTGTGCCTTGCCTGTGTGCATCACAGAAGATGATGCAAGCATTGTGTCACATGACCCCATGTCTTGCTTGCCAGTTCCCGTTCTGCCGGTGACTGTTATTGGAAACTGTGCAATTCAGGCAGTATAGAAGCAGCAAGAGCCTTACATGTGATCTGTACTCCCAGGGCTGACAGGTGCAGGTCATCTGTGCCAAAGCATTGTGTTTGACCAGGTCAGTCAAAGCGAACAGATACCAGATGCCTGTGGAATGACAGCAGAATCATAGGCAACTGTTGAAGTGACACAGTCAGTCGTTGTACAGTGGTATCAGGTCTGGATGAATGCATAATGCTCCCCAGGGCTAGGCCCACACCTTCAGGGCTACAAGACTGGTGAGCTATTGCATGTCCCTGCACACGTCGTCTGTGAAGTGGCATCTCAGGGCAGTCACACTAACATGGAGAATGACAGTCACATCATACCTGGTGAGGTGTGGCATGGGTGCATAGGTTATGTTGCAGAACCAGTTACCCGACAGCAAGATGTAAGTGACTATCGCCTCATGTAGCCTGCTGTGTGGAACTGCAGTGTGACCGCCTACAGAGTCACCTATGACTGGTGTGTTGTGTATGTTATAACACCCTACTGGCTGTATGTGATGGGCACACATGAGTCTGTGGGCTATAAGTTGATGATGTTGTGTTCCGTGATGGGGGCTGCCTTTGGTGCCTACACAAAGTATGGACAGGTACTGCACAAGTCGTTCTCGTATGTGTGGCCTGTGGTGGAGATCATGTGAGACTATGTGATGAGTGGGGTATGTTGCAAATGTTACACATCCCCACATGACTGTCAGGTGCAGTCAGGGTTGGTGACAGTATTACCCCCAGCAGGGCTGCATAAGTGCATCCCCCACTGGCTGTAGTGTCGTATGTTGGGAGGTGAGCATTGAATGTGTACATGAGACAATCACTCTATTGCCACATGTATGACATATCCATCATATAGACAGGCAATAGCACTGGTACATGACCGTTGGACATGCCTGTATATACAACCATGTCTCACAGGATATGTGCGTTACATGTGTACAACAGCTGTTGTACCATAAGCAAGCTGGAAATT